>NC_041395.2:183048541-183348541 GCF_900747795.2 Erpetoichthys calabaricus
AAATAAAACCTGCCTAACTTTTGTAAGTAAGCTGTAAGGAATGAGCCTGCCAAATTTCAGACTTCTACCTACACGGGAAGTTGGAGAATTAGTGATGAGTGAGTCAGTCAAACAGGTTCCAGTTATGACCATTACGCGTAGAATTTCGAAATAAAACCTGCCTAACTTTTGTAAGTAAGCTGTAAGAAATGAGCCTGCCAAATTTCAGACTTCTACCTACATGGGAAGTTGGAGAATTAGTGATGAGTGAGTGAGTCAGTCAGTCAGTCAGTCAGTCAGTCAGTGAGTCAGTGAGGGCTTTGCCTTTTATTAGTATAGATATCTAAATCCCCGCGAAGTACTGATTTTAAATTTTTATGAAGAAGAAAAGCTTTTTAAATTGAGGGAAAATATCCCAATAGCAATTTGTTAAGGATCTGTTTTTTTGTGAAGCAGCCTTAACACAGCTTTTCCGCTGTTTTATAAACGAACGCCATATAAGGTCTTCCTTTTTCCTTGCTTCGCCAAGGAAAGAGCCTTTTTATTAAATCCAAGGGTTCTTCGCTTTTTTTTTTGTTTGTTTATTACGATTGTTATAGTTCTGTTTGTATACGACGTTGTCAGTTCAGCACTCAGGTTGTAATATGACCAAGCTGTGCAAGCTTACTGTTAAGAATGCAACGTATAGTTGTACATGAGAAAAGCAATCTTGCCTCAAATCAATGGCAAACTTTTGTAGGTCTATGAACTTAATTTAAAGTTTAGGTTTACACGGTGCTTTCTTTCCGAAGTACCTGCACTCATGAATATGTCTGTATGCGTCAGTCGCTCAAATCCCCGCGCTTCGCACCGGCGAAGTACTGCTTTTAAATTTTTATTAAGAAGAAAAGAAAACCTTTTAAAATTGAGGGAAAATATACCAATAACAGTTTGTTAAGGATCTGTTTTTTTGTGAAGCTGCGTTCACTCGAGTGATCACTTCGAGATGACTTGCTGGCTAACCATAAGCGTTACCTGGTAGGTAACCACCCATACAATCAGATTGTGAATCAGACTACGAATGCCGTGAATGTAATTACCCCGATCTACATGCTGTCAAATAAACGAACCACACGCCGTGGCGCAATTTTAGGGGCTTAGCCTCTAGCGCTGACGTCCGAGGTTCGATTCCCGTAAGGGAGTGAAGTGAGCGCTGCTTTTAAAGTACTGCTTTTAAATTTTTATTAAGGAGAAAAGAAAACCTTTTTAAATTAAGTCTTAAAAAGAGCTGTAAAGATATTGACAATAAGCTACGCAAACCCACCAAGACATGCAATCGTTTAAATCAAAGCGTGAGTCGAAAAACACCATCCCATAATATTAGTTAACGATTAACACATTTCTATATGTATTTTAACTGTACAATACAACTGATAATATGTTGCGCTTATTTATCTGGTGTACTGACATTTTTCCGCGTTTAACGGCTGAAATCTAACGTGGTTTGTGCCCTTCAGAATTTGAAAGAGTTTGCATTTACCTTTTTAATAAAAGGCGAGCTTTTAAGCCTGAGAAATCACCCCGTAAATGCACACGTTTAATTGCACATGTGTTAATATGTATGCTTACACAGTATTAAAAGACACTCAACAAGTACACAGTATTAAAAGACAGTCAACAATTAACGTCATTTACCTTCGTTCCCGCGTTTGACTTGTGCTGTAAATCTCTTCCTCGTTTTCAGTTCACGTGATTACGTAGGAGGCGTAATACGTGATGACGCGATACGTGACTCCGCCTCCTCCATTAGAGTATATGGACAAAAAACAGGTTCCAGTTATGACCATTACACGTAGAATTTTGAAATGAAACCTGCCTAACTTTTGTAAGTAAGCTGTAAGGAATGAGCCTGCCAAATTTCAGCCTTCTACCTACACGGGAATTTGGAGAATTAGTGATGAATGAGTCAGTCAAACAGGTTCCAGTTATGACCATTACGCGTAGAATTTCGAAATAAAACCTGCCTAACTTTTGTAAGTAAGCTGTAAGGAATGAGCCTGCCAAATTTCAGACTTCTACCTACACGGGAAGTTGGAGAATTAGTGATGAGTGAGTCAGTCAAACAGGTTCCAGTTTTGACCATTACACGTAGAATTTCGAAATAAAACCTGCCTAACTTTTGTAAGTAAGCTGTAAGGAATGAGCCTGCCAAATTTCAGCCTTCTACCTACACGGGAAGTTGGAGAATTAGTGATGAATGAGTCAGTCAAACAGGTTCCAGTTATGACCATTACGCGTAGAATTTTGAAATAAAAACTGCCTAACTTTTGTAAGTAAGCTGTAAGGAATGAGCCTGCCAAATTTCAGACTTCTACCTACACGGGAAGTTGGAGAATTAGTGATGAGTGAGTCAGTCAAACAGGTTCCAGTTATGACCATTACGCGTAGAATTTCGAAATAAAAACTGCCTACCTTTTGTAAGTAAGCTGTAAGGAATGAGCCTGCCAAATTTCAGACTTCTACCTACACGGGAAGTTGGAGAATTAGTGATGAGTGAGTCAGTCAAACAGGTTCCAGTTATGACCATTACACGTAGAATTTCAAAATAAAACCTGCCTAACTTTTGTAAGTAAGCTGTAAGGAATGAGCCTGCCAAATTTCAGACTTCTACCTACACGGGAAGTTGGAGAATTAGTGATGAGTGAGTCAGTCAGTCAGTCAGTCAGTGAGTCAGTGAGTCAGTGAGGGCTTTTCCTTTTATTAGTATAGATATATATATATATATATATATATATATACAGTCATATTTTTTGTTTATCATTGGCAGAGCTTTCAAAGTAGCAACTTCCTTTTAATAAATGGCATGCCTTATGGAAACAGTAGTATTTCAGCAGTGACTTTAAGATTATTGGATTAACAGAAAATATGCAATATGCATCATAACAAAATTAGACAGGTGCATAAATCTGGGAACCCCAACAGAGATATTACATCAATACTTAGTTGAGTATCCTTTTGCAAATATAACAGCCTCTAGACGCCTCCTATAGCCTTTGATGAGTGTCTAGATTCTGGATGGAAGTATTTTTGTCCATTTGTCCATACAAAATCTCTCCAGTTCAATTAAATTTGATGGCTGCCAAGCATGGACAGCCTGCTTCAAATCATCCCATAGATTTTCGATGATATTCAAGTCAGGGGACAGTGACGGCCATTCCAGAACATTGTACTTCTCCCTCTGCATGAATTGCTTTGTAGATTTCGAACTGTGTTTTGGGTCATTGTCTTGTTGGAATATCCAACCCCTACATAACTTCAACTTTGTGACTGATGCTTGAACATTATCCTGAAGAATTTGTTGATATTGGGTTGAATTCACCCGACCCTCAATTTTAACATGGGCCCCAGTCCCTGAACTAGCCACACAGCACCACAGTATGATGGAACCTCCCCCAAATTTGACAGTAGGTAGCAGGTGTTTTTCTTGGAATGCGGTGTTCTTCTTCCGCCATGCAAAGCGCTTTTTGTTATGACCAAATAACTCAGTTTTTGTCTCATCAGTCCAAAGCACTTTGTTCCAAAATGAATCTGGCTTGCCTAAATGAGCATTTGCATAAAACAAGCGACACTGTTTGTGGCGTGAGTGAGTCTTTCTCATCATCTTGCCACACAGATGTTCTTTGTGCAAATTGTGTTGAATTGTAGAACGATGTACAGATACACCATCTGCAGCAAGATGTTCTTACAGGTCTTTGGAGGTGATCTGTGGGTTGTCCGTAATCATTCTCACAATCCTGCGCATATACCACTCCTGTATTTTTCTTGGCCTGCCAGACCTGAGTTTAACAGCAACTGTGCCTGTGGCCTTCCATTTCCTGATTACATTCCTTACAGTTGAAACTGACAGTTTAGACCTCTAAGATAGCTTTTTGTAGCCTTCCCCTAAACCATGATACAGAACAATCTTTGTTTTCAGATCTTTTGAGAGTTGCTTTGAGGATCCCATGTTGGCACTCTTCAGAGGAGAGTCAAAGGGAAACACAACTTGCAATTGACAACCTTAAATACCTTTTCTCATGATTGGACACACCTGTCTATGAAGTTCAAGGCTTAACGAGCTAATCCAACCAATTTGGTGTTGCAAGCAATCAGTATTGAGCAGTTACATGCATTCAAATCAGCAAAATTACAAGGGTACCCAAATTTTTGCACAGCCAGTTTTTCACATTTTATTTAATTTCATACAACTAAATACATTATAAATCATACACTAAAAATCTTTGTTCAGAAAACACCCCAGTACTCAGATGTTCGTAGGAAATGAAAGACATACCTATGTTATCTTTTTTGTTGAAAGTAGAGTAAATTATTATGCAGGCTGAGAGGGGTTCCCAAACTTTTTCATATGACTATATATATGCTCAAAAAATTAAAGGAACACTTTTCAATCAGAGTAGAGCATCAAGTCAATGAAACTTCTGAGATATTGATCTGGTCAGTTAAGTAGCAGAGGGGGTTGTTAATCAGTTTCAGCTGCTTTGGTGTTAATGAAATTAAGAACAGGTGCACTACATTATAACTGACTACTGTGAATTTACCCTTGGGATTAATAAAGTATCTATCTATCTATCTATCTATCTATCTATCTATCTATCTATCTATCTATCTATCTATCTATCTATCTATCTATCTATCTATCTATCTATCTATCTATCTATCTATCTATCTATCTATCTATCTATCTATCTATCTATCTATCTATCTATGCTGGTGCAGTGGGTCCTGGGTTCTTCCTGTTGTACGACAATGCCTGGCCTCATGTGGAGCAAGTATGTAGGCAGTTCCTGGAGGATGAAGGAATTGATTCCATTGACTGGCCCCCACACTCACTTGAACTAAATCCAGTAAAATACCTCTGGGACATTATGTTTCGATCTATCCGACACAGCCAAGTTGTACCTCAGACTGTCCAGATCTGGGAGGAGATCCCCAGGAGCATGCCCCGACGTTTGTAATATTCTTCATTTTATGAAGAAGAAAATGAGAGAGCAAAAAATGAATGTGGTGCTGATAATTGGTTGGCACCCTGGATATCCACCGTATGAAACTAACTGATCATAGAACATAAGTATATCACCGTGACATTGAGATCAAAACAAAAAATAAATAAAGCAATATTAAAAAGTTTGAAAATAGATACATGTAAGCACTTTAGCATAATAACTGTAGCTTTGTTGACAAAAAGCACTTCAGTGCAACATATCCAATATTCTCTTCTTCTAGAAATGTGCTGCATTTTATTAGATGTCATAAATGTCATAAATAAACTTGAAATGTGCTCAAGTCTTAAGTAAATCTAGTAAAAAGAGCAAATAACAAAAACTAGCAATCCAATACTGGCCCCAAGATCCTCAATAGGTTTTGGCAAGATCTGGGAATGCTCTGATAGGGACAAAGGGCCAGCAGAACAGAAAGAGAGGCTGACACAAAATATACAGTAACAAATCAAAGTGAAAAAAAAATGATTTTAACGACTATCCAAAGTGCAGTTTGATTAAAGTGAATGATACACACTAAAGTAAAAACTGTGAATAGAAGTGAACAATAAAAGGACATTAAACTTTTAAGTTTCCCTAATACAGTATATCCTAATGCACTTGCTATAAATAAATAATCAAATCAAAATGTGCTATAAGAGCACATTGCATTCGGAGCTCTTAAAGAAATTAACACAGCCCCAGGTCAACCAGGTGTTTCCAGATATGACAGAAGATCTAGAGAGAAAAAACTCTCACGTCTAAATACGGTATGTGCATCCATGTAAAGGAGCCTGTCAGTACCTATTACTACCAATTTTCCAAACTTTTCAGACTTTCATAGGTAGTCCACAAAATTGAGCAAATGAGCTCCATTCCTGCACTAAACTGAACTAAATACTGACCTTATTCAGTCACACACTGACAGTTTTTAAACCCACAAAGACGCACCACTTGAATTCGGTCTGAGGTCGCTTTCCCCTGGATGAATATACACAAACCTGGTCAGCAATAGGAGTAAAATTTTGCTCTACATCTTTATATGCCCTGCTTTGTGCCCCAGTAAATACTGATTATTGTAAATATACCAATAATCCAATCAATCACTCAGAATATGAAACCAATGCAGGATGCAGTTTAAGACAAAGAAACTCTTATCCGTTGCACCTCTACATGATAATAATCTTTTTCAACCCTCTCAAACCTTCACAGTATTTAATGTTTGAAAACATCCAGGATTAAAACACGCAGAGAACTGTATATGGATAATGTTTTTGCATCTTACGAACAATAATGCTTCAAATTTAACTTGCCAGCAACACAATTTTTCCAATATTTTCTTATCCAAACCTTTCATAAAAGAAACCTTACAATTGTGGGAGTGGAAGAAGAGGATTTCCAAGTACATGCCTCAACTGTAGTGAGCTGCAACTGAATTCGTGAAAGTTTGAATTAGTTTAATAATACTGTATGTATGTTGTTTTTGTTTATTAGAGGTTATTATTATTGTCTTGTTCTAATTCCTTATTGCATAAGTTGAAGGTAATGTGTATTTTGATTCACCAACCATATACTGAACAGTTTTTATTTCTCAGTAGTGCTGGCAAACACATAAAGATAATCTTTCATTCATCTATCCATCTATGCACCCATCCATCTTTCCTCCTTTCCAGGACTGAATTGAGGTCTTGGTCCTGTCTATGTTTTGTTTGCATTTTTTGTCCCCCTTCGGTCCCTCACTTTCAATTGTATTTCGTATCCATGGGAAGAGTTCCCCCCAGCACCTAGCGAAATTAGTGCTCTCAAAGCAATTACCCTGCTGTTTAATTTGTTTGTTCATTCAACCCTTCATTTCATTGCTGTTTTGCTAGTTTTTTTTAGATATTTTTTTTTATTCTTATTGAGTTTGCCTGCACTAAGTCTTGTTGAATATATATGTTTTTGAATAATACTTATTGTTAAATATTTGTAGATTTGAGGAGGATCTTAATGGTCTTGCAGTTTCTTTAACAAAATGTTCAAATGGGGATTTGCAGAGTATTAACAAAATAGAGGAGATCTCACATGATTCAAACAATAAGAAGTCAGTTGATTCAAAAGGCAAAAAGCATTGCAGCATATACAACTAGAAGGCGAAGTTTCTGAGACTTGTGTATCAGTACAATTATGAAAATAATTTAAACTCAGTAATAGTGGTTTAAATCTACAATCAATCGTTAATTTTTGCTTTGCATCCTCCCCCACCATAACCTATCGTCTATGGGGGAGGAGCGAAAAAAATTATCAAAAATTTCAATCTCCGGTTTTTGGCGGATCTCAACATTTTAGAGTCCCCTGATACCAAAAACATTGATATCTTAACGAAGGGTGTCGATCTGTGTGTGTGTCTGTGAGTCACAGTTTCTTGAGGACAGTCTAGAGCAAAAATGGCTATATGGAATAATACCAAACTTGAAACTGTTATGAGATGACAATGTGTTGATTAGCTTTTGAGCCAAATCGTGCGTATTGGACAAGCAAAGATGGCTGCTGGCCAGAAATACCCAGTGCAGGTAGCTTTGGTTTAAAAGTCAGTTATCAGCTTTGCAGTTGCATAATTTCTTTTTGTGATGACTTTCTAATTGAACAATATCAGCAACAAAAAATAAAACATAAACTGAACATCCAACCTGCTATATCCTAACTACAGGGTCACAGGAGCCAATCTGAGCCAACACAGGGCTCAAGTCAGGAAACAAACCCCTGGCAGGGCACGCACACACACACACCAAGCACAATTTAGAATCGCCAATACACCTAACCTGCATGTCTTTGGACTGTGGGAAACCCACGCAGACACGGGGAGAACATGCAAACTCCATGCAGGGAGGACCCGGGAAGCGAACTCAGGTCTCCTAACTGCAAGGCAGCAGCGCTACCCACTGCACCACCGTGCCACCCATAAACTGAACAGTGCGGTACAAATGTAACAATCCATTATTCTCATGATCACCATCTTCCCTACCAGCTCAATTATTCAGATATTAACTTTTAGACAGCAGAAACATGATACTTTACCTCCTACATTTTTTTTCTTCTTATTCTAATATCATTAACAACATTTGCCCAGTAAATGATACAACTCCATATATGTTTCTCTTTCTTGCTTTAAAAATATAGCAATTTCTAGTTCAGCAACTGTGCCTTTAATAATTACTCTATGAATTTAAAAAGGCATTGTTCTACAGCACATATTCTGTCTCATATTCCCAAAACAAAATAAAACAATATTGTAAGTGTAGATGAAAGCTATATCTACAGTTAGGTCCATAAATATTTGGACAGAGACAACTTTTTTTCTCATTTTGGTTCTGTACATTACCACAATGAATTTTAAATGAAACAACTCAGATGCAGTTGAAGTGCAGACTTTCAGCTTTAATTCTGTGGGGTGAACAAAACAATTGCATAAAAATGTGAGGCAACTAAAGCATTTTTTTTTTAAACACAATCCCTTCATTTCAGGGGCTCAAACGTAATTGGACAAATTAAATAACTGGAAATAAAATGTTCATTTCTAATACTTGGTTGAAAACCCCTTTGCTGGCAATGACAGCCTGAAGTCTTGAACTCATGGACATCACCAGATGCTGGGTTTCCTCCTTTTTAATGCTCTGCCAGGCCTTTACTGCAGCGGCTTTCAGTTGCTGTTTGTTTGTGGGCCTTTCTGTCTGAAGTTTAGTCTTCAACAAGTGAAAATGCATGCTCAATTGGGTTAAGATCATGTGACTGACTTGACATTCAAGAATTTTCCACTTCTTTGCTTTAATAAACTCCTGGGTTGCTTTGGCTGTATGTTTTGGGTCATTGTCCATCTGTATCATGAAATGCCGCCCAATCAATTGGACTGCATTTAGCTGGATTTGAGCAGACAGTATGTCTGTGAACACCTCAGAATTCATTTGGCTGCTTCTGTCCTGTGTCACATCATCAATAAACACTAGTGTCCCAGTGCCACAGGCAGCCATGCACGCCCAAGCCATCACACTGCCTCCACCGTGTTTTACAGATGATGTGGTATGCTTTGGATAATGAGCTGTTCCACGCCTTCTCCATACTTTTTTCTTGCCATCATTCTGGTAGACGTTGATCTTGGTTTCATCTGTCCAAAGAATGTTTTTTCCAGAACTGTGCTGCCTTTTTTAGATGTTGTTTAGCAAAGTCCAATCTAGCCTTTCTATTCTTGAGGCTTATGAGTGGCTTGCGCCTTGCAGTGCACCCTCTGGCTTGGATATCAATATGCCTACCCCCTGGAGAGTGTTGTTCACTTGGTTGGCTGTTGCGAAGGGGTTTCTCTTCACCATGGAAATGATTCTGCGATCATCCACCACTGTTGTCTTCCATGAACGTCAAGATCATTTTGCGTTGCTGAGTTCACCAGTGCTTGCTTTCTTTCTCAGGATGTACCAAACTGTAGATTTTGCCACTCGTACTATTGTAGCAATTTCTCGGTTTTTTCTGTTTTTGCAGCTTAAGGATGGCTTCTTTCACCTGCATGGAGAGCTCCTTTGACCGCATGTTGTCTGTTCACAGCAAAATCTTCCACATGCAAGCACCACACCTCAAATCAACTCCAGGCCTTTTATCTGCTTAATTGATAATGACATAACGACGGACTTGCCCACACCTGCCCATGAAATAGCCTTTGAGTTAATTGTCCAATTACTTTTGAGCCCCTGAAATGAAGGGATTGTGTTCAAAAAATGCTTTAGTTGCCTCACATTTTTATGCAATTGTTTTGTTCACCCCACTGAATTAAAACTGAACGTCTGCACTTCAACTGCATCTGAGTTGTTTCATTTAAAATTCATTGTGGTAATGTACAGAACCAAAATTAGAAAAAAGTTGTCTCTGTCCAAATATTTATGGACCTAACTGTATGTGTAAAATATGAAACTACAGAAAAAAGCATATAAATGTTTACATAGCGAATCAATTAACCATTAGTTTATATATATTTTTGTAAAAATGTTTTACAGTATAGCTCATATTAATGCAAGCACTATTACTGTGTGGTTTGCATACAAAACCTCATGTAGTTATTTTGAGATAATTCAAATGTTATATCTTTTAATAAACTTAAATGACAAATTACAGTGTCGTGAAATGCAACAATATAATAAAAAAAGTCAAGAAAGATGAGTCAATAGATAAAATGTGAGCGATAAACCCAAGCTGTTGAGGTACACTCAACATCTGCTCCAGTAGGAATTCAGTTTCATATTACTTCCTGAAGAGAAAATTGAAATGCATACTCAGCAATCATAGTTCCATTATGCCTCAAAGCCCAGAGTATATATTACACCTGCATTCTACTCTCTGTGACATGTATTAGATCTGATGTGCAACCTTGGGTTGCCTCCTATTTCCTGGCTAAATGAATCATATGGATGTAAATGCATCCATACAGCGCATCGGGTTTGTGCAGCCTTAAAATTGTATTAAAAAGTACATAACATAGGTAATACAAGCGAATCTAAAACATGACGGCGCATCTCATGCACACCTCTTATTTGATACAGTAAATTGCAATCATGCAATTGTTTCATGTTCCCTTTATGGTTACTATTGTATCTTTTGTGATGTTTCCATTAAATATCAAAATACAGTTGTCAGACAGAGTATTCTTTACAAGGACAAGGACAGACAATAGTCAGGCAGGGACTGTTACAAAAAGATCAATATAAAGTCATATAATCAGAAAGGGAAAGATGGTCTCAGAGTCGAGACAAAATGGAATCAAATAAAAAGGAAAAAAAATCTTGAAATAAAATTTTTCAAGGCACTAACCATCTAGTACTGCAGTCTTTCCTTCATTTGTAAACAAAGTGCGGATATATTCTGAACACGCAGCCTACTCTTTGAAAGAGGGACACCACGATCATATGCTCACACCTTTTAGTGTCACATCTACAAATGACAGATTACAGTATAGTAAATTAATTTTGCAAGTTTTGAGAGATACGATGTGGGAATCAGCATTCCGGATAGAATAATTATTGATTCCTTACCCGGCAGGGATGCCCATAACATGGAAGGATTAGGAAAGATATTCTGTGTGGAATAGTTTCTTCCCTAAATCATCAGAGGTCAGTCTCCCTGGCTTTGGTTTCCTACTTGGACACCCACAGGGCATGCTGGATATTGTAGTGCTGTGAAGCAGCCCTGTCAGATTCCAGGGGAACCTCCAGGGGGAGTTGAGGCCATAGAGAAGCCCTACTTTTCAGAACTTCCAATTGACACAGAAGTGTTTCCTTCAGGGTTTGCCCCAGTACCAGAAATACTCCCAGGTCTGGGATAAAAAAGGAAGCCTGACCCTAGCCAGGGTGTGGGATTTGGGAGAGGAGAAGTACAACACTTCCCTGGGAGGAGTCAGAGGAACATGTATTGGTGCATTGGCAGTGGCTTTTTGGACTTTATGGAAGGAAGGGGTTATTGGAGGTATTTTCATTAATAAGCAGTATTTGTTTTTACGTGAGACTTTTTTGTGTGGTTTTGTCTGGGGTATTTGGGGTCTGTTGTGCCCCCTACTGGTCACAAAGTATTTTTTGTTAACTTTTTGCCATTTAATATAAAAATGTAGTATGACCAAGTATTATACTTACTTTAGTGCATACTCTTGTCTATCCTTTAAAACAATGGTACATCTTCCTAAAGTTTATCAACACCTGATATAATTGACAAAACAGAAAAAATATTGACTTGACTTCAATTAAAAGTAGTTCTATTGAGGGCACTTCTATTTATGAGCCTAGTGTGCTATGTAGTAATTATAAATATAACATGGAACAAAGAAAATAAGCACAATATATATTGGTGAACATAAGACAGACATCATGCAGTATTTGTGATGAGCTGTTGTCCTGTCCAGGTGTTGCTCTGACCTTCTCCCCTCTACTTACAGGCCTAGGCTCCATCTCCCCTGTGACCCTGCCCTGTAAAAGTGGGTTAGGAAACTGGATGAATGGATAAATGGATCATCTAATATATGTAGAAATATGTCAACATATTTACAGTAAATGTTTTGGGCTCAAATTTTAACTGTTCTAGGCCAGACACATTCTGAAAAGAATCCTTAATCAGGAAATTATGACAATTTTATTTTGATAGAAGACACATTTGACTCCAACTAAAATCAAACACCAGCATGAACACAGAGAAGAGGAAGAAAATCTAAGTTGTGGTTAAACAAAAACAGTTGCTACTATGAATTTAAAAAGTACACAAGAAAGTAACATAATACAATCTAAACAGCACTCTTAACTAAATATGCTATACTAAAACAATATGTTGAGCTTTGATTTAAAATACTGAGAAAAATGAGGTACGTACATCTAATATAAGTAGATAGTTAAGTTTGGCTGCCCAATAGCAAGAAGTCAAGCAAAATGACACCTTTTATTGGCTAACTGAAAAGATTACAATATGCAAGCTTTCGAGGCAACTCAGGCCCCTTCTTCAGGCAAGATCGTCTCTGGGAGTAAATGGGGCAGTGGGATGGCCAGAATGCTGGGCTGCTGCATGATGATTGGAGGAGCTGTCAAAATAGATGGACCTCTTTTTGATTGACAGCATTTTGGAACATTTCAAGTTCAGTCCCATGAAGATTTTTGGGAAGGAAGTCGTGAGACAAGCTGCTGCCCGTAGTCTGTTATTTGCTAACGATATAGCCCACTTTATATTTGTACATATTCTACTGTAAATAAAAACATTAATATTCTAGAGTTTTCTCCTTGTTTCAGTTCAGTAAAATTCTCTTGTTTATTTCAGACTAGGTCTTCGAGCTAGCTAGCTGTGCAGAATGACAGACCGTGCTAATATTGTTGACCTGATTTTGGCAAAGCCATTTATTAGTCTTCCTTTTGAGGAGAGACTCAGAATTAAACAGCAGCACAGATCAATGCCCAAGACTCATTTGGTTCGAAAGATAGGGAAAAATAATTGTTCTTTTTAACTCTTCTGTCTTCTGGTATGACAAGATGTGCTGGCTGACTGGAAGTGCAGTAAAAAAGAGAATGTACTATTGGCTATTCCTCTTAATGAAATCATTTCAGGTTGTTTGGTCAAAACTGGGTTTAGGGGATCTAGCAAACTTTGACAGGGCATACAAAAGAGCATGAGAAAGCAATGAACACATGAGTCCATGTACACGGTTATGTTGCCTCCGTAGGGTCAGAGTAGAACATGCAATTAATTCAGATAGCAAAACGCAATGAAACAGTGAAAAAAACAGGGCCTTCAACACTTCACTGCTTAGCTGTCAAGAGCTGGCATTCAGAGGGCATGATGAGGGTAGTGAATCTACTAACAAAGGGAATTACAGGGAATTCACTGAAATATTATCCAGACGATTCTGTCTTGGTCACACACTTCCAGTCATCTTCTATATTTCCTAGCATGTCCCATAACATTCAAAATGATTTGATTTCTGCTATTACAGCCATTGTTATTGATGAAATCAAGTTCAAGTTCAAACTGCTCCCTTTTTTACATGACAAGTAGATGAGACCACTAACATTTCATGTCATGCATAACTGTCTGTCATAGTTCGATAATTCGATACTGCAAGTTAAATTCAGTTGTTGGATTTTTTGATGTTTCAGAAGGGTGAGATGCCCTGTCTGTCTTATATGTTTTAAATGAAAGGGCAACAATTGTCTGTCTATCTTTAATTTTTTAAATGGCAGGGCAACAATTGCAAAGGAAAACTTTTGGCTCAAACCTATGATAGGGCTGCTGTTATGGCTTCCTTTCTGAATGAACTTCAGGCTAAAAGTAAAGCAGTATCCCCCATCAAGTCAAGTCAAGTTGGGGAGCATGCACTGGTACAGTGCGTTGCCGCACCCACTACACATTGAAACAGCTTGGGATCCCGGTTGGCAACCCCCCAGGCAGACACGTGGTCCAGTCCTACCCTCCGGAAATGACCTTCTATCTGCTGCAGCCAGGTGTTATGTGGGCGACCCCCTTGGCCTGGTCCAGCCACTTGGGTCACCAACAATGAGGATCTTATGAGCCGGAACATCCCCGGGGAAACGCGCCACATGGCCGTAGTGACGCTCCCTCACAATACAGATAATGTGCCTCATTCAGGACTCCATGAACAACTGCTCATTCGAAACAAAGTCAAACCAACAGTACCCAAGGATTTTCCGGAGAGATACAGTACCAAAGGAGTCCAGTCTTCGTCTCAGGTCACTGGATAGCGTCCATGTCTCACAACCATATAGTAAGACAGGAAGCACCAGGACTCTAAAGACTTGGACCTTCGTCCCTTTGCATAGATATCGGGAGCGCCACACACCCCTTTCCAGCGACTCATGACCCCCCATGCTCTTCTAATTTGTCTACTAACTTCACAGGAAGAGTCACCAGAGACATGAATGTCACTGCCAAGGTAAATAAACCTCTCAACAAGGTCAACACTCTCTCCGCAAACAGACACACTGCTGATGGCTGTGCCCAAGAGGTCATTAAAGGCCTAGATCTTGGTTTTTATCCAGGACACTCGCAAGCCCAAACACTCAGACTCCTTACTCAATCTCTCGAGCGCCCGGATCAGAGCCTCCATTGACTCCGCGAAGATCATAGCATCGTCAGCAAAGTCAAGATCAGTGAATCTTTCTTCACCAACAGATGCCCCACATTCGCTGGACCCCACGAACTTGCCCAACGCCCAGTCCATACAAGCATTGAACAGAGTAGGAGCAAGAACACACCCCTGACAAACCCCAGAATCAACTGGGAAAAAACGTAGAGGTCCTGCCTCCACTCTGCACTGCACTCACAATACCAGTGTACAGGCCAGCCATGATATCCAGCAACCTCGAGGGGATCCCGCGAACCCCTCAGGATGTCCCACAGGGCAGCTCGATCAACTGAGTCAAACGCTTTGTGAAAATCGACAAAGGCTGCGCTCCATGAGAACCCTCAGTGCCAGGATGCGGTCGATGGTAGACCTCTTAGGTGTAAAACCAGACTGTTCGGGTCGCTGGTAGGTGAGCAAGTGATCACGGATCCTATTGAGGACGACCCTAGCAAGGACATTACCCGGCAGTGTTATCCCCCTGTAGTTGCCTGCAATCCAGGCGATCACCCTTCCCTTTCCAGATAGGGACGACAAGTCCTGTTTTCCAGTCAGTTGGGATGATGCCAGTCTCCCAAATGGAAGCAAAGATTGCTTGCAATGCCAGGAGGACAGCCTTACCACCAGCCTAGAGAAGTTCACCCCGGATACCACAGATCCCTGCAGCTTTTCCTCCCCTCAGCTGGTTCACCACCTGTGCAATCTCAGTGAGATTGGGTGGTTCACAGCTAATTGGAGGATCAGCCTCAAGAACCGTGGACCCCCATGCAATTTTTATATACTGCTATGCACAAAGAGAGAATAAAACTGAAAAAAGCTAACTTTTACAAGTACCATAAATTTATACACAATGTCCCATATATTTGTCTCTTTCCTTTTTTTTCTCCGTGCTGCACTGACATCGTGCACCAGAAGGCATACGCTTATTCAGTGCAGCAGGAACACTCAATAAAACTGAATAAAAAAAAATAAAGTGACAGTGAGATATGAAGAAGGCAGATTCACCAGCGTTTGTGTGTTAGCTTTTATCCTTCCATATCAGAGAATGTCCAGTTCCATTGCCTCAAAACACCACTCACATCTACAGGTACTCCCAGTTTCACATAAAAACAAAAAGCGTCAGCTCCCCTTAGTATGTATTGTGATCATGACTGAGAGAATAAAAGTGAAAAAAAAATGTAACTTTCACAAGTACTATAAAAGTACAACGTCTGTTACAGGCGCAAACCAAATGTATGTGTGTACTGTATAATATTAACAATAAGAGCTTCTCACTACTGAAAACAGTAAATACAAGAGACAGGCAGGATCGAACCAGGGACTCTTGATTATAAGTTGGCAAATCTTACCGCTACGCCACAGAAGCTGTTGTATTGTCCTTGAACCTTTTGTGAAAGTGTTTATTTGATCTTTGGACTTCAGGCTTCACACATTGTATAGTTTATGACTACATTTTGTAACATTTATTACTAAAATATGAAAAAGTTTCTGTTTTAACAATGTGTTTACACAGATTACTGTAGAAACGGAACACACATGAAATGCATGTGTTCCAAATAATGATCCATTATTTCCACTCTAAAACTCCAGCAGTTCACTCCCAGATAATCAATCAAGGCATGAGCTAGGAGAACATTGTGAACTTTCTGCGACGGTGGGGGGATGGAATAGCCGGCTGCTTGCTGCTTCTCTTAATCGGCACATTTACAGGACAAAAGACGCTGACGGAGAGGTGCAAACGGATTTAAGGTGGGACAGATTTACGAGTTTACTTGTAGGCTTTGGTAATTCTAGTGTTAAAGATAAAAAATCTCAAAATCAAAAGAGAAACTGTGAACCTCTGTCCCAAAATAAGAAAAAAAACAATACTCTTTCATGTTTAAAAGTTAATCAGCAAAATAAATCTAAAAAGATAAATGAAGACAAAATTAAAATGTGAAATTAAAGAGACAAACTTAAGTCACAACAAAGTAAAACAAACGCTGTGCACAATTTCTAAATTTAATCCTACATCATGCCACTGCCCTTAAACCAGAAGATCAATAAAAGTAATTACTATAACTATAATCAGGAATTCAAAGAGAGCCAAAAGACAGAACTTGAGTTACAATGCCGAGGCAACTGTTACATACAGAGGAAATGGAATAGAATTTACAGAACTGACATACATTATGATAATTTAACTTGAAACCCATAACACATGATAAAACAACAATGAGAAAACATTAAAATTGCAAAATAACCTTTACTGATCAACAAAGAATAACAAAACACATAAACTAAGTAATATAAAACAGAGACCAGGAGCAAAGGACTGGTAAAACCATAACAACTGATCAACACGTATCAAGATTGTACAATACCCATGAGAGGATGTTAAGTCAGAAATAAAACTGAGTATAATATTTTACCATTAAGGGAGGACATACGATTAGGAAGACATAGAGGTTGTTACTGCTCAGCAGAACAGTGCAAGTATCTCAGACTTCTGAGTTCCCCAGACTGCTTACTTAAATATTTTTTTAAAATAAATAAAGACAACAAAGATCACATATAATGAATAGTTCATTTCAAAAATAACATTATATTGAAGGGAAAAGAGGTACATACAGTACATAAAAAGAAAACCAAAATTAAATGATAGAACAGGAGTCAAAAAATGAAAAGTATAAGCAAATTTTCAAGTCATAAAACACCAAAAACTGGAAGAAACAGAAAGTTTGTTACTATCCCAAGAGTAAATACTGACCAAATTGTGGCATCATCATTTACAGGCGGCCCTGATTAAGACACATGGAACAGATCATGTGACTACAAACTGGTAGGGCAACTGGGAAGCCAGGAAAGATGGTTGTATCTGGACAGTATAAATGAAAAAGTAAATAAATAATGATGCTGGACTTCTCAAAGGTGATCTGACCATTATATGTGGGCAATCCAACCTCTTTATGTAGCTTGTGATTTTAATCTGGGTAGCGGTACTCTTATTGACCAGCAGGGGACACCACTGTCACAGCAGGAGGTTTTTCAAGACCCCAGAGGTCATAATATATATCCTATTACAGGGTTTAAGGTTCCTCACACTGCAAGTGTTATTGCCTCATGAGCATACGACAGGGGACAACCAATCTGGCCCTCACAAGTACACGTTTGTATTGGGGCTAACATGCAGGAATTTCTGGTCAATTTCAGCAAGGATTCTGGAAGTGCTTAGTGCAGGGTCTCGGAAGGTGGTAGGGGTACAGAATAAAAGGGCCTTGCTTTCTTTGCTCAGGGAACTTTGCTTTGAGAGGCTGATGGTGATAACAACTCAGCTTGGATAAAGGGAAGGAAACTAAAGTAGAGTAAAGTGAGCAGGGGAAATGTATTAATGGACCATTCACAGATTACTATTGTTTAGTTAGTCCCCGGGGACAGAGGTGCTTATTATCTTTTGTTTCAGTTGTACTTTATTGCTCCCCTGTATCAACTTACTGAGGCTTTGTTATTAAAGACTTTGTTTTGTCATTTTGGACTCCTGGATTGGTGTTTGGGCTTGTGAAACACCCCCTATGGTCCACAAGCTGAAGAGGTAGCAGCTTCTTGGTTGTCATCCTTCCTGAACTGATACTGCAAGTGGCATTTCAGGTTGGGGATTGTAAATTCAAGACTCTCCATTAACAATTCAGAATAGCTCAGAAAAGATCAGATTGGGGTTTTCATGGAGTTAAGTGCTTTGCTGAGCCGGACATCTACTTGTCCTGCTTCTCATATCAATTTATTGGTTATGGATAAAAAAAATAGAATAGGAAGATGATGTTTTGGGGCTCCGTACTTGAGTACTCCATTTAATGAGAGAAACAGACAAAATAATAAGGTTAAAATGACAGAACATAAATCTAAAGCCATTTCTGTTCAATTAAATTAAAGGATAGAGTGTTGGTGCTCTCTTGTGGGAAAAAGTAAGAAGTACAAGAGCAAGTTATCTGCACAGGATCTTCTGGTTAAATGATGCCATGCTTAGTGGCATAGCGTTTTTTTTCCTGGTAATAGAGCAGAGATTTAAGAAGGATACGATGTCTAGCATCTTATGTCTGATCGTCTTCCACTCTTAGAAGGGAAATGGATATTGTGAGGAAAATTGTTCCACTCATCTGGTAGACCCCCACATTAGATTAAGAAGAGTACTTATAGGAGGCTGTCAATGCCGGTGTGAGCTAACTCTGACTTGATCATTTTATTGCTCTTTCAGATAGGTTCACTATCCTTAGAAGAATGGCTCACTTTAGCCACACTAGAAAGGAGATTGTGCGACTGTGGCATACACACCTTTTTTTTATAGGCTCCCCTGCAGCTGCCACTAAATCTGTTCATTTGAATATGGAATGCTAGCTCATAGACAGCTGACTCACAGCTGAAGTCATCCCCTTCATTCAAGAGTCAGCATCATTACAATATTAGTCTTTCTCTGTTACCTACTCGAGGAAGTATGTTTAAAGACTAAAACCAGGAAACATTTCTTTATTTTAAACATCTTGGGAATCTAGAAGTAATTATCAAGTTATGTAGCTGATATACACATTTTGTCAGCTTTATCAGTATGAATAATTAGGACATCTTAGCTATAAACTAGTCAGATTAGCCTGATGGACTAAATTGTCCCCTCTCATCTGTGAAACTCCTTATATTTTATGTACAGTCCATTTTTTTTTAATTTTAAGGTAGTATACAATACAATACAATACAGTTTATTTTTGTATAGCCCAAAATCACACAAGAAGTGCCGCAATGGGCTTTAACAGGCCCTTGCCTCTTGACAGCCCCCCGGCCTTGACTCTCTAAGAAGACAAGGAAAAACCTCCCAAAAAAAACCTAGTAGGGAAAAATGGAAGAAACCCTTGGAAAGGCAGTTCAAAGAGAGACCCCTTTCCAGGTAGGCTGGGGCGTGCAGTGGGTGTCAAAAGAAGGGGGGTCAATACAATGCAATACACAGAACAGAACAAATCCTCAATAAAAAATTTAAATTTTTTAGAAGTACGGAGCAGTATTTAACAGTAGATGATATCACATAATAAGATTTGGCTAATTTTAGCCTCCTGGACACCTCATCCATCAAGCTGCCCTCCCCATTTGGCCATTCCATAGCTGAAACAGTGTTGGGCCAGCCAATCCGATGAAAGGACCCCTCTTTCTCACGATTCCTGCGATCCTCCATCAGGGATGACTTTACCTTAGGCAGGCAAAGCAACTTGGCAGGTGGGCCGTGGCACCAAGTGCCACATTTGAGTACCGAGAAGAGAAACACAATAGGTGAGGGTTAGTATCCAATTCTAACTATCATGTTACTTATGTTTTAGTGCTAATGACTAAACAACAGAGATGCAGTATGTACAGTTAATCAGCAGCTCTAGTCAGGATATGCTAAACTGAAGTATTGAGTCTTCAGCCGGGATTTAAAAGCTGAGACCGAAGGGGCATCTCTTACAGTAGCAGGCAGACCATTCCACAGTTTAGGGGCCGTGTAACTAAAAGCTCGACCTCCCATTGTTATTTTATTAATCCTTGGAACCATAAGCAGACCAGCATCTTGAGACCTTAATGTGTGCTCTGGTTTGTAAGTCATGATAAGTTCAGACAAGTAAGCTGGACCTCGGCCATTTAATCCTTTATATGTTAAAAGAAGGATTTTGAAATCTGCCCTAAACTTAACCGGGAGCCATTGTAAGGACTTAAGAACTGGAGTTATGTGTTCGTATTTTCTTGTTCTTGTAATAATTCTTGCAGCCACATTTTGTATTAACTGGAGGATGTATAAAGAACAGTTTGAACATCCAGTGAACACTGCATTACAGTAGTCAATCCTACTAGAGATAAATGCATGAATTAGTTTCTCAGAATCCTGTTTATTTAGAAAGCGTCTTAATTTCCTAACATTTTTAAGATGGAAGTATGAGAGACAGCACACTGGAACTGGCATCCTAGCTAGAACAGAACTGGGATCCTTACCCAGCAGGGATGCCAATAGTGAGGAGTGACAGAGGGAGACAACTTATTCAGGACATTGTCTCCCCCAGCACCTTAAGTGGTAGCCCTCCTGAACTTCAGTATCTCTTCAGAGACCCACAGGATATATTGGAAACTGGAGTTTGTTTTTGCCGTCGGGTGCTCGGAGAAGATTTACAAGCCCTACTTTGCCAGGAACCAGACACTCCGGAAGTACTCCTGAGCCACAATATCAGGACACCCAAAGTGCTCCTGGGTTTTAAATAAAAGGAGCAGCCTCCTTCATCCAGGCGAGCCAGAATTGGAAGGAAGAAGACAAGCGGAGGAGAGACAAAAGTGTTGCAGAGAGAGAATACGATTTGTCGTTTTGGTGTGAGAAATATTTACCTGTGAGAGTTTCACACAATAAAACCCTTTTCTTTAAAGAGAACTTGTGTCCAAGCCTTTGTGTCTGGAGTTTGGGGAGCCCCTGTGGTCACTGTAAATATTTTCAGCTTAATATGAGGCTTAATACAAAATTAAATTAGGCATGCTTTCCTTGTATATAAAGCAATTTCAATTGATTGTGATTTAACATATTTAGTTCCCACAGCTATAAATAGGGGAAAAAATCAATGAAAATTTAGCAGTGCTTATTTTGAGTTATTTGGCACAATTCTTTTAATGGAGTGGGGCAGGAGTCATCACAGTAACTTCTTCTTTCAAAGTGTCTTAATATATTACTATTATGTTAACACATACCTTGGCCTTGTAATGGAAAATGTGAGCTCAGAAAATTAAACATGAGATGTCTGAATTATTATACACTAGATAAAAATCATGTTTGTGTGAACTTATTGAGTGTAATTAGAATTCCTCATATCCACTTTGTTATTATGCTTTTAAGGACACAGTGTTAGAACCTGTACTGTTTCATTCTCTAAATATTTAAAACAAGCTTTAAGCTATTCATGTTACAGGCAGCAAAGGAAAAAAGAGAAGACTATAAACTTGTTAAATTATATATGTAGTAAAGTATCTTTATACATAATATTATTTGCAAAATGGTTCATGTCATGTGCTTCTTACTGCTGAGACAAGAGAAATATATACATCACTTGGATGACACAGTTTGATTTTGTTATTAACAAGACAATTGGAAGAAAACTTTGACTGAGGCCTTGGAACTAGAAAAAATTTTGAATAAATGATTATCAGTATAGTACAGAACAGATTACTAAAAGGACAATTCAAAAAGACTAAAGAGGATTTCATTGTTTTCAACCCTGCGACTTTATTATAAACTAGCAAAATACCCCGCTTCGCAGCGGAGAAGTAGTGTGTTAAAGAGGTTATGAAAAAGTAAAGGAAACATTTTAAAAATAACGTAACATGATTGTCAATGTAATTGTGTTGTCATTGTTATGAGTGTTGCTGTCATATAAATATACATATACACATAACACACACATATACACACATATACAGATATATTATTATACATATACACATATATTTTTTATATATATATTTTTTATATATATATATATATATATATATATACACATACATACATACATACATACATATACACACATAGATGCACTTACAATAACATAGAAAATCAATATAAACAACATTAACATCATTATCATATGAGAATATGAAGTAATATATAAGAAGCACATTGCATATAATATAAATTATTAAACAGTAAAATGTTCTTCTATAATACGCTACCGTGGCTATTCGTTTGTCTGTCCAGGATTTTAAATCACCTGTAGCTCGCAAACCGTTTCACCTATTGACTTGAAATTTGGTACACATATACTACGTCACGTCTACTATTCGCTTTATGGGTGATGATTGTATTACTCTTTTTATGTTTATTTTATTTTAGAATCAACTCCTATCTGCGCACACCAGGGCGGCCGTAGGCAGATGCGTATGGTGTATTCACTCCATGTTATCGTGCATTGCGCTGTCACTGGTATTTTGATAAAAGAATTTGAACAATATATAAGAAGCGTATAAATTATTAAACAGTAAAACATTAACATTTAAGAAGTAAAGTTACATTGAGTACTACTGCAGTGCCTTCGGGTATACCTCATTTTTTGTTTGCCCATTACATGCTTAAATGTATACATTTTTTGGTGTACCTACCCGAGAACACGCGACATATAACCGAGCGTGGGAGAAGCATGGATTTTAAACACGCGTTGAGTTCATCTGCTGGTCTCCCTCGTGGAATAACTGGTAATGTTTGACTAAAATGTACAGCGAGTAAAACGACATTACCTCCTTTTTTTTTTTTACGATCTCTGAGATCTTGCTTTTTTCGGTTCAAGGCTTCATAAGCTCTTTTATGTGCCATGGTGTACTTAATAAGTAGTAATTATCCCAAACCATCATCTTTGAATGTTGCAAGACTTTCGCCTTGTATGTAGATCGGGGGTAATTACATTCATTGCATTCCTAGTCTGAATCACAATCTGATTGTATGGGTGGTTACCTGCACTGTAGGGTTGCCACCCGTCCTTTAAAATACGGAATCGTGCCGCGTTTGAGAATGAAATTGCGCATCCTGTTTTGAATCAATACTGGACGGGATTTATCCCGTATTTTTTTTATCATTTTTTTTTTAAAGCAGCGTGTCATGCAAATCATCCCACTCGCATTTTATGAAGATGCCTCCTTTCCTACTTGATTGGGTAATACTTGATGTCATCGTTAGTTTGATTGGTCTTTTTAACTGTCCAGTGAGGAGGGCGTGTCTTTTAAGTAGAGTCTGCAAAGTGTTGGCACTGAGATGTGGCGTCAGCGCCATAGTTGAAGCCCCTAACGTTGCGGTCAGCAAGTCGGCTAACATCCGCCATGTGCCGTCTTTCAGTTGCGAGAAGCAGATCATAGAATGGTTGAAACTGTTGCCCCTAACGTTGCGCCACGGCGTGTGGTTCGTTTATACCTCGTGTCTTCTCATTAAACTTTTATCTCGCGAATATGTTATTGCAATCCGCAGCGGGAGCGTTTCTATAAACTTAATTTAAAGTTACGTTTTACACCGTGCTTTGTTTCCCTTATGAACATGCTTGTATGCTTCACTCGCTCCGTTCTCAATTGTTTAATTAATTTTTTGCTCTTCGCTGTTTCCGGCTCTTCCTCCATTTCCCCCTACTTCGTTCTTTTATCTCGCGAATATGTTATTGCAATCCTTAACGGGAGCGTTTCAATAAACTGATTGAAAATAGTTTTGCATTTACCTTTTTAGTAAAAGGTGAGCTTTTAAGCCTGAGAAATCACCCCGTAAATGCACACGTTTAATTGCACATGTGTTAATATGTATGGTTACACAGTATTAAAAGACAGTGAACAACGTCAGTTACCTTTGTTCCCGCGTTTGATAAAAGGTGAGCTTTTAAGCCTGAGAAATCACCCCGTAAGTGCACACGTTTAATTGCACATGTGTTAATATGTATGCTTACACAGTATTAAAAGACAGTCAAAAATTAACGTCATTTACCTTCGTTCCCGCGTGTGACTCGTGCTGTAAATCTCTTCCTTGTTTTTAGTTCACGTGATTACGTAGGAGGCGTGATGACGCGATACGTGACTCCGCCTCCTCCATTGTGTATGGACAAAAAATATGTTCCAGTTATGACCATTACGCTTTGAATTTCGAAATGAAACCTGCCTAACTTTTGTAAGTAAGCTGTAAGGAATGAGCCTGCCAAATTTCAGCCTTCCACCTACACGGGAAGTTGGAGAATTAGTGATGAGTCAGTCAGTCAGTGAGTGAGTCAGTCAGTGAGGGCTTTGCCTTTTATTATTATAGATGTAACACTTAAGAAAGTCCTTGATTAAGTGAGTGTAAAGTTTTCTAAATATAAGCAAGCTTTCATTTGAATAAAATATTTTCTTTCATTGTAAATATAATAAAATGTCAGTCAGTCAGTCATTTGTCAACCCGCTATACCCTAACACAGGGTCACAGGGGTCTGCTGGAGCCAATCCCAGCCAGCACAGGGCACACACACAGACACACACACACACACACACACACACCAAGCATACACTAGGGACAATTTATGATCGCCAATGCACCTAACCTGCATGTCTTTGGACTGTGGGAGGAAACCGGAGCACCCGGAGGAAACTCATGAAGACACGGGAAGAACATACAAACTCAATGCAGGGAGAACCCGGGAAGCGAACCTAGGTCTCCTTACTGTGAGACAGCAGCGCATAATAAAATGTAATCATATAAAATATAATCATATTGAATAATTGCTTTGCATGTGAACACTATAATTGTATTCATTTGCGAGATGATGTTCAACCAAAAATTGTAGTAATGTTATCAAATGCAGTGCTGACATTACTGTCTTTATACTGTATATTAGATTTAGTTGTTTTATCTCATGTCCATTTTAAGCCCTAGTTCTTACAGCATATTGCAATCTTGTCAATTCTACTTAATCCAGTTCAGGGTTATTGAGGCCTACACCATATCCTGGCACAACTGGGTGCCACACAGGGCCCAGCTGTAGATGAGTTGCTGGCCCATCACAGGGCCCACTCTCACACAGCCAATTTAGATTCACTATATTTAGGATGTGGGAGGAAAAGTCACACAGGCATGGGAAAACATGCAAACTTCTCAGACACAATGACCCCAAAATGGCTTCAAATGCAGAATAATACATTAGTGAGGGAGCAGGACTAATCACTGTCCCATCGGGCCTCCCTTAATTAGACTCATATACATAAAACCTTTTATAGGCAAAATTCCATCTATCCATTTTCTAAAATGTTCTAAATTTGTTAGGTCTATATGAGGATCACAGGAATCAAGAGGTATAAGGAAGATGCTAACACTGGAGACGTTGCCAATCCATTGCAAGCCCCATTTGTAAACACACTCACACTTACTTACAATGGACATGTTTAGAGATGCCAACCAACCCAAGTCTTTAGGGAAAGTGAGAAAAAGTAGAATATCACAATATAATAACATGGATACATAATGAGAAATGAGCAAACTATAAATTGTGGAAGAAATCAATATCTCTCTATTATAAAAAAAAAATCTTGGAAGGCTTAGAAGGAGACGATACGTGATTTTCTCGCAGACACTTTATTGTCCCGCGAGACAAGGCAGCGAGATGAGCAAAGCGAGCAGGGGACACAGCCCTCTAGTGTTAATTAAAGAAAGAAACTTATTCTCTACCAGGACAAGTATGATAAAACCACATCAAGTCAGTAATCAGGCAGGTGCAAGATTGTCCACTGCATCTTTAATTATTCTTTAGCAAATGCTGAAGAGGGAGCATACAACACAGTAATCTGTTACACAATGGTCAAAAAAGTAAGGGCAGAGGTTCATTTTATAAACAACTGAATTTATTTAACAGTGTTGATTGATGCATACATTTACTCTGATTGGTTCATTGTTTTACACCCAAAATACTTACAATATTGAAATATAAGTCTATTCAATTACACTGTTCTTCTTCTTATATATCCTTTAGGTTCAGCTATTATCCTTGAAATCTCTGTGTATGTGACAACTGTCCAGTCTTGTTATTTACAAGACATCTGTTGATCTCTTAATCATCTCCTGCTATATTTTGTGTATTACATTAACCTTCCTCCTAATGCATGCTTGTCTTTTATTCACTTAACAATTTCAGTAATTCTCTTCATGGCATTTCTAAAGAAAATGCTTATATACAGTATTTCAATGCGCATGCCAAATTATTTAACTATTGTTACCTCAAAATTATTCTCTCACAAAATAGACAAGATTCAAACATCCTGGAGATGTGATCCAAAGGCACTAACTACTGCACTCTTAAAATTGTAACATCTTGTAAAAGGACAATTTGTTATGGCATCAACATGCACATATGTGTGTGCCCTAATAGAATAAGCTGGGTAACTGTTCATGTGTATTTTCAAAACATATCACACATTTTTTGAACTCTTATAGAAAACATTGACATTCACCATTGATACATATTGACTGTATTGTTGTTGAAATGGATTTTGATTCTAAAGAATGAAGCTCAGACTAATCTTCAGAAAAACATACCTTCAAGTAAATTGATTTGGGAAGGGCTTACTGCAAAAGAGTGCTCATTTGCATGAAAACCTATTCATCCCTTCTCAACTTGTTTTCATACTGTGATGTAAAATGTTTACAGTGCTGAAGAAGGCTCTAGCATACTGCGGCACAATAATTTAATCTAAGTGGGTTCAGAAGATGGATGTGTAGATGATAATGTGGCGTATGTTTATGAATGTGTCCTGTGACGGACTCATACCTATTTAAGGTGAGTCCTACATTGCACCCCATGCTGCCTGAATAGACTGTGCTTTCTTGCACCACCATAATTGGATTAAGCAGGTTCAGTTGTTGATGCTGATTGATGGATATCACTGTATGGCTTTGGGCGACTACACCACTGCAGTCAGTAAAAGAATTTAAGCTTGCACCACCACTGAAACCATTAATACTGAGCCCCACAGTAGCAAAATTAATAAAGTCAAGCTTATTACCTTTTTACACTGACAAATAAAGGTCTCATCAATTTGTTCCAAATACAGAGCTTTACAATGATTGTGCATTTTACTTATGGCACTCCAAACCTGCAGAATAATACAGATCCTTTGTTCAAAAGTAGGATTATATCATTTTAAATGAAAGAGTCTTTGTATTACTGACTATTACAAGATTACCATGTGCACAAAATAATTTACAAAAGATTGGCACAGTGGTGTACTCATAATTGCAGCTTAACTCCCATGTGAAAAATTATATGTAAAGAAAATTATGTATAGATTTACATATACCTGGCTATTCATCTACCACTGTTTTCATTATGGTAGCACAGTAGTTAGCTCTGCTCCTTATGACTGGATTCAAATCCAAGTCTGGTCACTGTCTGTCAAGATGAGTGTCTGTGTGGTTCCAAAGCTGCTGATGTAGCCTTCACCTCTCCATGATGCTTGCTTTAAAATAAATGGACGATTGGTGTTTAAATATTTAAAATATTAATGTAATGCAGGTTTTTATACAATATACAATAATCTATACTAATAAAAGGCAAAGCCCTCACTGACTCACTCACTGACTGACTGACTGACTGACTCACTCACTCATCACTAATTCTCCAACTTCCCGTGTAGGTAGAAGGCTGAAATTTGGCAGGCTCATTCCTTACAGCTTACTTACAAAAGTTAGGCAGGTTTCATTTCGAAATTCTACGCGTAATGGTCATAACTGGAACCTGTTTGACTGACTCACTCATCACTAATTCTCCAACTTCCCGTGTAGGTAGAAGGCTGAAATTTGGCAGGCTCATTCCTTACAGCTTACTTACAAAAGTTAGGCAGGTTTCATTTCGAAATTCTACGCGTAATGGTCATAACTGGAACCTGTTTTTTGTCCATATACTCTAATGGAGGAGGCGGAGCCACGTATTGCGTCATCACGTATTACGCCTCCTACGTAATCACGTGAACTGAAAACGAGGAAGAGATTTACAGCACAAGTCAAACGCGGGAACGAAGGTAAATGACGTCAATTGTTGACTGTCTTTTAATACTGTGTAATTGTTGAGTGTCTTTTAATACTGTGTAAGCATACATATTAACACATGTGCAATTAAATGTGTGCATTTACGGGGTGATTTCTCAGGCTTAAAAGCTCACCTTTTATTAAAAAGGTAAATGCAAACTCTTTTCATTCTGAAGGGCACAAACCACGTTAGATTTCAGCCGTTAAACGCGCAAAAATGTCAGTACACCAGATAAATAAGCGCAACATATTATCAGTTGCTTACAATACATATAGAAATGTGTTAATCGTTAACTAATATTATGGGATGGTGTTTTTCGACTCGCGCCTTGATTTAAACGATTGCATGTGTTGGTGGGTTGGCGTAGCTTATTGTCAATATCTTTACACCTGTTTTTAAGACTTATTGACTGAAACGGGCTTTCACAAAAAAAGTTAGGGCTTTGCTACAGGATACACCCTCCACAAGTTAAGCAAGTAAAAAAAAGTGTATATTTCTGTTTTATTAAAACCTTTTAAGTTTGTATGCATAGCCCCATTTGGCTGTTTTAGTTTTTTTTTTCTTTCTTCAGTAATATTAAATCTCCTTAAAGAAAAAGAACATATGCATTTTACTTTTTTTGTATCTCTTTAGTAATATTTTAGTGTAAAAGGATAACCAGTATTTAAACCTTTTATGTTACTTTATAAAGTTATTTTACACAATGTTGAAAAATTAATAAGAAAGATACATATTTTGGCAGCTGCTGCTTAAATTTTCAATGAAATGAAAAAAGCTCTCCAAGAGAAAACCTCAATGAAGAAGAAACAGTTTGCACTATCTAAAAAGGAGAAACCCTCATTTATAAAGGTTTGCTGCAGATGACTTGACTGAAAATAAATTAATACTTCCTATGTGTATAATACATATTTATCTATATTACTTATGCCTTTATTCCAGCAACTTGCAACATCTGAGGTACAATTTGTTACATTACTTTTGTTTTTTGCAGCACATGCAGGTGAAGTGACTTCCTCAGGGTCACACAGTGGTGTCAGTACCAGGATTTGAACTGACAAGCTCCGGGTTTGCTGAAATATTACTGAAGAAAGAAAAAAAACGAAAACCCGCTATATCCTAAATACAGGAGCCAATAAGTAGATATGTATATATACAGTATATATATATATATATATATATATATATATATATATATATATATATTATATATATATATGTGAATGTATGTATGTATGTATTTATGTATGTCTATATTTATATGTATATATATATATGTAGATATGTAAATTTGTATATGTATATATATATGTATATGTGGATGTGTATATGTATATGCAGTAATCCCTCCTCCATCGCGGGGGTTGCGTTCCAGAGCCACCCGCGAAATAAGAAAATCCGTGAAGTAGAAACCATATGTTTATATGGTTATTTTTATATTGTCATGCTTGGGTCACAGATTTGCGCAGAAACACAGGAGGTTGTAGAGAGACAGGAATGTTATTCAAACACTGCAAACAAACATTTGTCTCTTTTTCAAAAGTTTAAACTGTGCTGCACGACAAGACAGAGATGACAGTTCCGTCTCACAATTAAAAGAATGCAAACATATCTTCCTCTTCAAAGGAGTGTGCGTCAGGAGCAAAGCCTGTCAGAAAGAGATAGGAAAGCAAACAAATCAATAGGGCTGTTTGGCTTTTAAGTATGCGAAGCACCGCGGCACAAAGCTGTTGAAGGCGGCAGCTCACACCCCCTCCGTCAGGAGCAGAGAAAGAGAGAGAGAGAGAGACAGAGTTTGTTTTTCAATCAAAAATCAATACGTGCCCTTCGAGCTTTTAAGTATGCGAAGCACCGTGCAGCATGTCGCTTCAGGAAGCAGCTGCACAGAAGGTACCAACGTGAAGATAATCTTTCAGCATTTTTAGACGAGCGTCCGTATAGTCTAGGTGTGCGAACAGCCCCCCTGCTCAATCCCCCTACGTCAGGATCAGAGAAAGTCAGCGCAAGAAAGAGAGAGATAAAAGTAAGTTGGGTAGCTTCTCATCCATCTGCCAATAGCGTCCCTTGTATGAAATCAACTGGGCAAACCAACTGAGGAAGCATGTACCAGAAATTAAAAGACCCATTGTCCGCAGAAATCCGCGAACCAGCAAAAAATCCGCGATATATATTTAAATATGCTTACATATAAAATCCGCGATGGAGTGAAGCCGCGAAAGGCGAAGCGCGATATAGCGAGGGATTACTGTATATGTATATGTAGATATGTGTATATGTAGATATGTATATATATGTATATATGTTTATGTATATATATATATGTTTACATAACCTCTTTAACACACTACTTCTCCGCTGCGAAGCGCGGGTATTTTGCTATAAATATATATATATATATATATATACTGTATATATATATGTGCTCTTGCTAGGTGGAGCCAGAGATTGGCAGTGGTGGGAGGATAGCATGCTCTTGCCAGGAGTAGCCAGGTATCGGCAGCGGTGAGAGCAGGGCAGGGCTGGGCAGTTCCCTGTGGAATACCGTGGGATTGGTGGTGGGGACACGGGCTGGAATAAAAGGTTGTCTGTGCCTGTTGGATGGTCTGTGCCTGTTGGATGGACATCTCTGCTATGGGGCCTGATCAGGGTTAAATGGAGAGACGTCACTTTTAAAGGGAAGGAACCAGGGCTCAGAATAGTAAAGGACTATTTCCTGTCTGAGTTTTTAACCTTGTTTTTAAGGAATATTTATTTGATCACTGTGACAAAATAAAAACACAAACAGAAAGGTCAAGAGTTGGGGGAATGCCCCATATAATGTTGGTGGATCCAATGTACTGAAATCATGGTCAAAATAGTGTAAAAAAGACATTTGACAAAATAGAGTAGCTTCTGGGTGCTTTTATGGGTACATGGCAGGCAATTCAAATGAAAAAACAGGAAATGAATCAAAGGCGGATGTGATGCTGATCAAAGGAGATGGAGATGATGTAATAATCTGAGGTCATCAGGTGGAGACTGAAGTGAAGTAATTCATGGGAGCCAGAATTGAAGTCATCTGTTGTAGCTGGAACTGACTTGCACACGTGGGTGCTATGTAAGGTCGGATAGTTTAGTCTTCCGTTTTTCTGTTGAGGCAGGGAAAAAGGCGTTAATACTCCGTTCCAACTACCCACCTTTCATTCTTTTTAGCCCTATCGAGCCCTTTGGCTGTCCCTTATTTGCGCACGTGTGACATCATTTTTAACTATCACATGGACACTGTTTATTTTTTTAATTATTTATTGAACTTTTTTTGTACTGCACTGTTTTGAACACTTTTGTTTTTGGATTGTCTTAATAAAAGCACAGATACACTTTATGCACTTACCTCGTCCTGTGTTTGTGTGTCCTCATCCACTGGCTCATACCTTGGGTACGTTATCAGCAGTAGGGAAAAAAACAGCGTCTCTATGAAAGCATGGCTCATATAAAAGTCTCTCCTCTCCTAGAATGTGTCCTAGTTGATAATCAACATCCATTAAATTCTAAAATAATGTAAATAAACTTTTTTCACATAATTAAATACAATGTATTTTCATATAATGCAATTCTGCTTACAAGCTGTCAAGACGTAAAAGAAAGTTTTAACACTATATTACATTGTTCAGTTCCTCTATGTTGAAGCTTGTTTGTTAAGGCACCTATGTGGATGGGATGTCAGGTGGTGTTGTGGTCTTAGTGGCCCTGTTATACAATGAACAGCCAAATGCACTTTGTGAAAATAAAGGAAAGGCATATTTATTTGATAGAATAATTTCTTTTAAAGAATAGTTTAAGTTTTGAAATTTTGCTTGTCTAATGACTTTCAGTCTGTTTTGTTCTTTTGTTTGGTTACTGATTTTTTTTGTTTGGTGTAACAATCCCTGCTTGTGGAAAGTAACCTATCATTTTACACATCTTGTATGAATAGCAGAAGGGAACCACTGTGAGACAGCAAGAATTGTTGGGGTACCAACTAAAAGTAAAATGGTAAGCAATGGACAAACAAAAAGACGCTGATCAAAAAATCAGCCGCAACAGTTTCCTTTGTTTATATAGGTATTGCTCACACTGGAGTTCATCTTACACTGACTCCAACAACAACAACAACGTTTATTTATATAGCACATTTTCATACAAACAATGTAACTCAAAGTGCTTTTCATGTTGAAGAAAGAGAAAAAAGACAACATAAATAACTAAAATTAGGGAACACTAATTAACATAGAATAAAAGTAAGGGTTGATGGCTAGGGAGGACAGGAAAAACAAAAAAAACTCCAGACGGCTGGAGAAAAAAAAAAATCTGCAGGGGTTCCAGGCCACGAGACCACCCACCCCCTTCTAGGCATTCTACCTAACATAAATTACATCAATCAGTCCTCATAGTATTCAGGGTTCTCACAGAAGAATTTGATGATGATGGTCATGTGGACTTCTGGTCTTTAATCCATCAATGTAAGGACATCATGGTGCTTTGATTAGGTGGTGGCGCTGATCGCCACCACAGAAAACCAGAAAAGAACAGAAGAGAAAGTAGGGGTTAGTATGGATTTTGGACTCCAGATCACGAATGAGATGCCATGATCTGGGGCTATCTCCTTTAAAGGCATCTCAACCGGAAGGGGCAGGGCTTGCTCTAAGTGTTACAGTTGAGACTGGGGTCCCTCATTCAGCATCTTCTATGAACTGTGGGAAAAGAAGACAATACCATTAGGAACAGCACCCCTATCTTGGCATCTCCGTGGCTAGTGTTGACAGTTGACAGGGGTCTCATTCAGCAATCTTCTATGAACTGAAAAGAAGACCTACCATTAGGAACAGCACCCCTATCTTGTCCGGATGGTACACTTACCTCATCTGACCTGAAAGTTGATCCCCAACCGCACAATGTGACACCTAGTTGCTCAATACAAAAGAAAACTGACATGAGCAATGAATGCTGTGTGAAAAAACAGCAGTGCACCTTTCTGGCATTTCCTCGGGCCTGAAATAATAGCAAGTATTGACATATTGGAAGTGAGGGAGGGAGAGACACTGAATTTTACAATGTATTAGGCTACCAGCCCTAGAGATGATAAAGTTCCAGCCAAATAATGCCATAAAAAGTCACAGAAAATGAAGACCTGTCAGCATTTTGTCATGCAGCACAGCAATCAAATGACAGTACTAAAAGATATCTCAACATCATTATCAAATACCCAACAGCAAAAACAGAAATGCAAATGAATATTCATGCGTTTTCCATTTTTTTTCCGAAGGGCAAATGGATAAATTGTGTTGTACATAAAAAAACTACTAAAATACAAATACAAAGATGTACAAGATCATGCATCCTTTAAATTGCATTTCCAAGAAATCAACCAATGGGTCACTTAAAAACAGCCTTTAAGGCAGAACTGAAAAGTCCAGGTTGTGCACACATGAGCAAAGGTCTAGTGAAATCATCACTGAAGGGCCTGGCCAAGCAACCTGGAGAGAGGCTAGCAGTACCAAGCACAAAGAAAATTTCACATACTCCAAAAAAAAGGTTTTTCTAGATAAGAAATTACATTGAGAATATAATGGAAAATTTGGAAAATTGTGATTATGATGACTAAGTTGATTTTGTTATAAACATACATGAAATTGTTGAAATGAGTTTACTATTTATTTAATTTGTCAGTGCTTCACCTGCCTTATATGCAGAGACGCTACTGATAGATAGAAGAAACTCAACTCACCCATCCATGCATTGTCTAAACCTGCTGAAGCCAAATGTTAATAGATTCTTAAAAAATCAAAACAGTAATAACAGTGGAAAAGTGTGACAGCATTAAATTAAGCCTCATCAGCAACAGACAAAGAAGAAATGAAAACTGCAGTCTATTCAGATCCCAACTTGTTGTCCAGCCCAACCTTGGGCATCCCACAATGCACTCTATTGAGGATACTGGAAGACTTTAATAGAGGTGTGCAACATTTTCTTCTCAATATCATTACCCTCTTTCTTTTAATATAAACTCATAGTATCTATCAATACACTAGTTCAGTTACACCAGATATTTGAGTATATATTAAACACTAAATGCCAACTTTGAATAGAGATTTTATTATTATTATTATTATTATTATTTTAGGAACATCCTGCATATCATATGTAGCAAAAATCTTGTTAAACGTAGCTTCTTTATTTTTAGGCCTTACAGGAACAGTTACAGTCTTTAAAGGAAAGCATAAACAACAGACATTTAAGGTAGATTTTGATTTCATCTGTTAAATGTTTAATGGCTAAGGTTGAAAAATAACAGAAAGGATTTAAATGCAAATGATTCTGAGCCTTACTTTGGTGTTTTTTGTTTTATTTTCTAGGAGTGGTATAATGGTTAGTACTGCTGCCTCACATCTCCTGGGACCTGGGTTCAGTTCCTGGCCTGCTGACTCTAAGTATGGAGTACTTTCATGCTTCTTGTGGTTGTGTGAGTTCTTCTCATGTGAGCTGTATTTTATACCCCTGAGCAATATCTCCTGGGTTGACTGGCACCTCTACATTTTCCCAGTATAAGCAAGTGTACATGTGCACGTGAATGTGCCCTGAGAAGGACTGACATCCATTCAGCGTTGTATCCCATTTTGTACCCAATGCCAGGACAGCTACATCTCACCATGACTTTAAATAAAAAAGAACTGATCAGGTTTATATGAATGGATGTATGAATTAAAGAATGTGGTTGTGGTCTAGAGTGTTCCTACTATGTACCCAATACTGGTTGGATAGCTCCTGTCACCCCATGAGTTCATAATGGAAAAAGAAAATAAACTCATTGATATGTAAATTCTTCCAACAATCAGGTTTTGTCAAATTCTAATTTATGGTGCAGATTTTCTCTCTCTAGGTGGCACTAGAGTCAAAGAAGTTTTCTTAACTGACAAGAATTCTACTTTCTTAGTTTAAGTGCCAGCTGCCCTTTTTAAAACCACATGAGTTTTAAGTTAATTAAAGGCTATATTTATGATTGTAAATCTTAAATCTGAATGCTATCGTGTTATATACAGTAATGCTCTTTCTGGTACTGTGGCTGGTTAAAATCATAAGAGCTTAAACAAACTATTTGTTGAAGTAAAGCATTTTTAAACAGAGGAGAAGTAAATGTTACTTCTAATGTCTACATCCAATCAAATATTATTTTTGAGATCCATAGCCAATCACATTTTTCTTTCAGAAAATGAAATGTATTTTAAATTTGTTTTAACAGAGAAGCAAGTAATTTTCAGATATATTCAGGAGAGCCCACTCTTTACTCAGAACAACAGTCTTTGGAAACCGAGATTGAACAATCTGAAATGGTAATGTGTGCACACACTTTCTGTTGTAAATTACTTTTCTCTGGATTGTAGTTCTGTTTATGGGAATATTGCTTACAATATGTACGGCATGATCTATATGTTGTGTTAGCTACCATAGAATTAAAAAATATAACCTGACTAAATACATAAACAGGTTTAATTGTTTGTTTGTTTTTTTTTTACTTTTGAAAACATTTTAATACCTTATATCTCTTACTTTGATCTTGATCTTGTTAGTTAACACAATGAAAAACAATAAAAATGTATTAGCCTGAAGCCCATATTTCTAATGCCTTCCAACCACTCAAAGGATGTATGACAAAGAAAGTAAAGAAAAAAATCTAATGGAATACTCAGCAACCACTGGATAATTAAATTATATGGCTTAATTTGGGAAATGTATTCAGTTTCTTGGATTTCAGCCCTTTTTGAAGTACCTGACCTGGATACTGGAAATACAGAAAAAATATTTAAAAAAGAACAAAACATCACATTACTTGTTTTAAATATACTTGATTATTGCAAATATAGCCAAGGCATCAGGAAAATAGCCAAATCACACAAAGCAGACAACAAAAAATGCTTTAAATGAAAGTGAATTCTTAAATAATACACCAAATATACACATGTATTACTATGTAAACAAATTTGTATTTTGGCGATTCTAAATTGGCCCTAGTGTATGCGTGGTGTGTGGGTGTGTTTGTGTGTGTCCTGCGGTGGGTTGGCACCCTGGTCTGGTTCCTGCCTTGTGCCCTGTGTTGGCTGGGATTGGCTCCAGCAGACCCCCGTGACCCTGTGTTCAGATTCAGCGGGTTGGAAAATGGATGGATGGATGGACAAATTTGTATTTTAAAATTTTCTCTCAGCTGACCTGGCATGACTGGGTGGTGCAGCATGCAACAGACTGCAGACCCTTCCAGGGCTTGGTGCTCAGAGCTGTTAGAGGAGACTCAAGCCCCTGTATTCCCAAACATGGCAATGTTAAGTACATTAAAATGGATGGGTGGAAAATCACTATAACCAATATTTCACAGTAGCAGCATGCACAATGATATCAAGAAAAAAAAAACCTTAAAGTGTATTAATGCAAACAAAACTAACAAATGAGAGTAATGGTAATATTATTTAAAAACTTCTTCCTGTCAAACTAAATAAGACTACCCAATACACTCTAATGTGGTGTCCACCACTACAGAATTTTAAAGGAAAGCATTGAAGAATGTTTAAACAAATTTTACCCAAGCTACAAGACAGAGAAGAAATAACTTTAGTGACATTTTGGGGGAGGCTAGTGGCACACCATTGTACACAAGTGTTCATAAGGTCTTCTTGCATCAGGGAAAAATACTTACCCAGGAAAACAGTTCAATGAATTAGCAACATACACCATATACAGTACAGTACAGCACTATTGTTCCACAAAGCACTTAACAGTCTGCTCATCTGGACAATTTTAAGGAGCTATAAGACAGAGAGGTATAAAAAAAAGACTCATTGGTATAGCTATAATAAAAAGGGTAAAAAACAGCAAAATACATGATTTACAAAGAAGGACTCAGAAAAAAGACTGAAAAGCATTTAAAAATAGCAAGAAGGATGAGTGAAAATGAACAAACTGGTCAAATAGGATTTTTTAAATAAACAAGAACAACCATTGATCTCATTGTTATTTTTTAATAACTTTCAGAAAATGAGCAGCACATTTAATCTCCTTTTATAGATGTTCTTTCTTGACTGTGCAGGCCTATCTTCTGCCATCTTGTCTTATAATTCATATATCAGTGTAGTTCATTTATTGGGACAGATATTAACAGACTTCATTCATCTCTGTTAAGAGCAGGATGTTGGCACAGCTTTTCATAACTTTTTATTCACCCATGAAGTGAGAGATGACTTGCAGGGGATCATGTAGATATTTAAGTTACAGACTAAAAGCAAGCAGTTTTAGATTGTAACTGAAGAAATGGAAACACAACAGTGCTCTAGTGTCCAATGCAGCCACATTGTGGATCATAAATCTACAAATATAAATGTTAAAAAATCTTTTTTAATTGTTTCTTTCTAAAATGTTAGCACAATATTTAATTTACTGAGTGCTACATAGAAAATCCACAGAAACTGACCTCTAGTACAAACATTGCTTATCTCATATTAGATAAAAATAATTAAATACAGAGTATTCATTTCTAGAATAATAAAACAATTCATGGCTTATTTCTGAAGTACATGCCAGAATCTAAAATAACAACTAACATGGATCTATTTTGGAAAATTGCAGGAAAATAAAGTGGAATGGGAGATTAACACTTTAATAACATCTTGTCAAGCTTCTATAGAAGATGATAACACAAAGCAGCTTGTCATTATAGAAAAAGAGGTAAATGAATGGATGAATGACCTCTAATGCAACATGAACTTATTATTGCTTTGAAGTTATTGTCATTTTAAAAGTTACCTGAAAATTATTTTTACTTTGAGACCTACATACAGTATACAGAAGGTTTATATAAGGCAGACATTATCACCTAGCATTTACCAAGTACATCATGTAGAGTGTGCACGCCCTCCCTATGACTGTATGACATTTTTTAGGTACTCTACTTTTCCTGAAATATTCCAAAGATGTGTGTTAGGTTAATTTAACTGGTAAAGTGTGGGTGCATTCAAGGGTATGCCTGATGAAAGACGGGCACCCCATTCAAGGTTCGTCCATACCATTGCTTCTGGAATAGGCAACCACTCCTCACAACCTTCTAATGGAAAAAAGAGTTCAAGAGGTGAACAACCTCTGACAAACATTTGTAGAGTGAATATTCATTTCACACTTACCCAACATTGTTGACTGTGGATCAGCTATCCACATTTTATCTGCACCCTTATACATTAAATTTAAGCAGTTTACAAAAACGCTGTGGATTTAAATCATTCTTTCACCAAGCATTTTCAGTTTTATTTAAATTTTCAATGCAACTTTTAAGTTACATATAGTAGCTGTTGCATATTAAGTGTTCTTGTATCCACCATGTGTAATGAAAATATTAATTGTTTATTATGTACTTTGGCAGCTGAAAAAGAAACTTAAACAGCTATTTACAAATAAAGCTGATCTCTTTGATGAGCTATGTTCATTGAAAAAGGGCTTAAAGACAGATTTGGGAAACATTGATGCCCCTCCTCACTGGCGTCAAATGAGACAAATGAAGACCAAGTATCATCTAGAAAAAGTGTAAGTTGTCTTGTCTAATTAGTGTTAGAATGGTGTTTTTACCTGTTGCTACTTTTCAATTATAAGGTGCTTTTCTATTGCTTTGATTTTATAACAGTTAAAAACTCTGTGAAAAATTTTTAAAACAGAAGTTTTTTGTGAGTAGTCATGAATATATGATGAGAAAAAGCAGCTAAGGAAAATGCATAGATGGGTAAAGGCTATACCTGAAAAATGTAATATTTGCCACATAGATAGATAGATAGATAGATAGATAGATAGATAGATAGATAGATAGATAGATAGATAGATAGATAGATAGATAGATAGATAGATAGATAGATAGATAGATACTTTTTTCGTCTACAAAGGGGAAATAAAGACTATTGGGGACTGTTGGGGTCTCAACAAGTGATGATTCCTACTACAAACCTAATGTTTCCACGATGGGGATTCTTAATTGCATAACTGTGCCAGAAAATAAAATTTTATTACGATGTTCCCTCTAAATTATATTGTAACAACGTGCAGTGCAGTTGCGCATGACTCCAATGGATTAGTGCTATTTTTCATGGCTGTTTTGTTAGTTCACTTAATCTGACAAGGACTTCCTCACCGAGACGTCAGTGCTAGACTGAAGACAGATGGCTGTGCAGATGCTCCCCTTTTATAGGATGCCTCTGCGTGGGCTTTTTTTTGATAGTGTCTGCATTTTCATAATGGTCGCCCAAATACTGTTATGAGTGCTCTTGCTCAGATGGTACTGCATTTGTGCTTGTCACTGCTCCTACAGTTTCCAGTACCATTGTTACCATATATTAAGAGAGGTTTTAACACAAAATTAGAAATTTATGTATGCATTAAAAGTGCATAAAAATAGTTGCTGTTCATTTTCTGAAGAATTGACCATTATTTCTTTAATCCATTGCTTTCTCTGATATTCTGTTACTAAACATTCCAAATACAATGTGTTCTGTCTTGGCTCTATAGTTATAAAGGTCATTTAAGAAAGAAACGTCTCATTAAAAGACTGCAATTTTTTAATTAATGAAACATTCATCCATCCATCCATCCATTTTCCAACCCGGTGAATCCGAACACAGGGTCACGGGGGTCTGCTGGAGCCAATCCCAGCCAACACAGGGCACAAGGCAGGAAACAATCCTGGGCAGGGTGCCAACCCACCGCAGGACACACACAAACACACCCACACACCAAGCACACACTAGGGCCAATTTAGAATCGCCAATCCACCTAACCTGCATGTCTTTGGACTGTGGGAGGAAACCGGAGCGCCCGGAGGAAACCCACGCAGACACGGGGAGAACATGCAAACTCCACGCAGGGAGGACCCGGGAAGCGAACCCGGGTCCCCAGGTCTCCCAACTGCGAGGCAGCAGCGCTACCCACTGTGCCACCGTGCCGCCCATGAAACATTCAAATAACACTAATTACTCTCCTTCTTTAATGTTCTTGTGCTATAATTCTACAGTTGATAGTCTGATGCTGTTTCAATCAGTGATGTATTACAGTACTAATTCTATATTATAGTACTTAAAATAATGGACTGTAATGCATTATAGAATCCTATAAATAATACAAAAAACTATGTATAAACTGTTTATATATGCACAATCATGGAGACTCCTTAAAAGCTGATTAATCATTTATCCTGAAAATGTACTGTTCTATGTTTTTTCCTTGAATAGAATTAAGGAACTACAACTCCTTAAAGTACTGAATACAGAAGCTGAAGAAAATGTTTTGGAACAAGTTGAGGGTCTAACAGAAATCCAAAAGGAAGTAAATGAAACCAAAAAAATTCTAGCCAATAACTGGTCCCAAGCCATAAATGAAAAAGAAAACAAAGCAAAACTCCAAGAAGATGCAGCAGAAATTAAGAAGAAGGTCTTAGAACTTGAGAGGAGATTACTAAGTGCCAAAGAAGAGATCTCCATGTTGGAGATGAAATTATCTCCTAAAGAATGTTTGCTTTTGGCAACTGAGCAGCAGATGTTTGAAGGTGAAACCATGGGTAACAAGATAGAAGTACAAACTTCTACTCTCTGTGAAATATTTAGAAAAAAAGGGGCAGAAAACAGAAAAACTATTAAACAGGAATCCAATGGCAACTGTGATTCTGAGACTGAACTCAAAACACAAAGCTATGCAGAATGTTCAGTGAAGATTGAAATACCTAAACTTCAGTTTAATGAAAAGAACAACAGAACTTCAGACAATTTACATAGTCAGAGAGAAAACAACAAGACGAACCTGCCAGAAGAAGTGATGAATATGTCTAAGGAGAGTATAGACATTGACCCAAAAATACAAACTACTCTGGAAGCACATTTCATACAAGATATGCATCAAAATTGCACACAAGATAAGGAGACTGATCCAACATCAGAGGTATTTAAACAAATTATCCAGTTATTGTCCACATTTGATATTTAAAAACTATTATGAAAATAAATAGGAGGCTATGCCACTCAATTTATCAGTGTAGGAAGTGTTTAGAAATATTAACAACGCTTGACCTAATAAAGTCAAAAAATGTATAAATCTGTTTATGAAAGTAAAATAATTTATGATGAGTTAAGAAATACACTAATAATAAAACAGCTTAAACACTAATAATTATTATTCTGCTATACTGTTTCATGGGAAATTCCCAGGAATGCCAACCCATAAATTAACCATTCACGTATTTCAGAGCTGTTGTATCTCACATCCAAAAATGGCAAAAAGTGGCGTGGCCTTCAAAAAGATCCACAAAATACATGCCCAAATCTGCGGCAGGAAAATGGGAGGCTTAATGCCTGACTAGGCTTCAAACTGGAGATAAGGTTTTAAAGTAGCAAAAATTAACAAATTACATTTTAAATTTAAATTAGTAAAGAGTCTCAAAAAAAAAAAAAACACAAAGTATATTCCCACCCTGAGGGGGAACCATAAAAACTCTGACTGGGGGTAGAACAAAGCCCATAAGAATCTTTTTAGAATTGAAGAATTATTAACATAAGAGGTAAATAAAGAACAAAAGCTGAAAATAACAGAGAGGCAAAAAAACTTGCCTAAAATACAGTCCTCAGCAAGCAAAGTCCAATAATCAGAATACTTAAAAAAAAGCAAACAATAATCGAAAAACAGAAAAATCCATCAATGAAAATAATTCACAATACTCACAAAAAAAAAACACCTTTGCGAGAATACATATAGTGTACTACAAGGGAATACTATTCCCATGAGCCTTTATAAGCCTGGGAGTATTCCCTCGAAGGAGATTGATAGGTGGTCCTGCCTCAAAACGCAAGGAATATAACAGAGGCACACATACACAGACAAAAATTAAATACAAAGAATTATGCAAATACTAAACAAAAAATAACATTAACTCAAAAAAATACAAAATAAAAATTGAGCAAAACATAACAAGAACAACCTGGGAATTTGCCAGAATATAAACATTCACTCATGACTGTGTTCTCCAGTTTTGCATTTATGTTTTTTTTTGTCTAAGAGAAAATATGTTTGTCTACAGCAATGGCTAAATGCTGTATTTTGTTACAATTATTTTCTGTCTGTCTGTATCTTTCTGTAGGCTATAGTGTACGCAAATCACAAAGATGCATCTGGCACCTAACCAATATTAAAGATGTCATGGGTACTAGAAGACATTTCATCAGACCAACACAAAAACCAGTTAGCATACGTCCAAAACCAGACACACTGCTAGTAATTTTATTAATAAAAGATTGTGTCCAAATAGAACAGTATTAGGTCTAACCCCAGTTAAAAGAAGATGGTTCCTTTGTGTAAAAATTACATATTTGCTGCAGCAACCTTTCAGTCAAAGTTGTGGCCTTCTCAATTTTCCTAGTGGAACTGCTCTCTCTCTTTGCTATATCTTCTGGTCCTCTTTATACATCACTGGGTCACATGAGAGCTAGAGGGAGATCTTTCCCAGGAATTTTTCAGATGCTTCCAACATGCAGCACCAGGAACTTTTCAGTATGGTTTCTAGTGATTTTGCTTGTGTTCACAGGTCTTCACTGGTGTCCATTGGAAAATTAAAAATACCAATACACAAATACAAGGCAAAAGAGTTTAAATATAATGCATGTTCTACCACATCTGTACTGGTACTGAATTTGCAACACATTTCACGTTTCACAGAATTCACCCACCCTTTCAGTGCTTCTTTACAACCAATTGGATATTAAGCTTCCTTTTGTAAGAACAACAGTTAAGTGGATGATGCATTTGGTCATAACTTAGCTCAATCATTTTCCTCTTTAAATAGTAAATTTCTTATTATGAAATCTATCAGTTTTCTTGACACATTTTAAATAGGTTTATTGACATGGGTGCCAACTTGTCATAAATAATGTGGGGGCAAAAAATTATAGGCTACAACATATACAGTATAATAATCAAAAAGCAACAATATTAATAATCCTTAAACTAGTTTTGCAAAGGAGACACAAATGGTACAAAATAATATTAAACAATCAATACATCAACAGGAATACAAATATTCACTTTGAATAAGGATCTCTCAAATGCTTTTACATTAAATTGTGTGTTAAAACTCTGTAAATATCATCCTTCATTGTTCACCACCTCCTATGACTTGATAAATTATACTCTTCACATTTGCTCCACGCTAAAATAGTTCTCCATAATCAGTCTCTTGCTGAAAAAACTCCAACACTGTGCATTGATTGGTTGGTGATATTACATTTTTTGCATATGAAGAATCATATACAGTAAACAGAAATTATACGTAAGTGTTTCAAGATAATCATTATATTTCAATTTCTTTCAATTTTCTAATTATATTAGGTTATTATTCCCAGCGTCAAAAATTAATTTATATGTTTATAGGTCTGCATAGTAAGATTATGATTACGTTGTCATCATCACTGTAATTTAGTTAGGCTGGTGGGTTAAATAGAAAGTCTTTTAACAGAAATGTGAAATGCAAAAATGAAAGAAATATAAACCCAATTACTATGTGTTTTATGAAATGAGTATATTTTTCTGAGAAAATCTTGCCAAGTGTCCACAGATGTCTATGTGCAGTTCCAGCATTAATAATTCCACCGAAATTGTGTTCTGTAAACAATTGGCAGTTTGCATGTAGCTGGTATTTATGGTTGGCAATATATTGATCCCGACTATTCTGCAAAAATGGTCTGATCAGATCTGCAACTATAATTGCTACTATTTCTTATAATAATGGGGCCATACTAGTCACTACACTTGTTCCCTTATTCCCACAATAACTAGATAACAAGGTTATAATAGCAGTTAAACATTATGATTATACAAGATTGATACATCCATACATATTTCACAAACACATGATGAAACAGACAACACTAGTGACAATTATCAGTCCAACAAATACAGTATTATTTCCTGAAATATGACCATTCCATCTGTAAGCAGATGAAGCACAGTTGACTACTATGTAAAAGATGAAGATGTTTCTCATGAAAAAAAACAGTTTATTCTCTATTGTCTCTTCCTAGTCTGTCTCTTTGTGATGGGTAGCAATCCATCTGTAGATGGTGCAGAACAGGCCTCCATTCCGGTAGGTTGTATTTCCTATGGTAGAAAAAGTTTCTCTCACTCCTCAGATGATGAGGTTCTCTGGATTTGAAAATCCATTCTCTACTCTAGACTTCCTGTGTTTTTTACAGGGAGATGCTGGATATATTGGGAAAAGGATGCTAAGAACAGAGCTGCCAGGCAAGAGGAAAAGAGGAAGGCCTAAGAGAAGGTTTATGGATGTGGTGAGAGAGGACATGCAGGTGATGGGGGTAACAGAGCAAGATGTAGAGGACAGCAAGATATGGAACAAGATGATCTGCGGTGGCAACCCCTAACGGGAGCAGCCTAAAGAAGAAGAAGAAGAAGAAGCAATAATAACCTCCACTTTTTCGCAATTACATACAGACAAACTAGGAGACAAAAAATACGGGATGAAGACAATACTTAAGAGAACTCTGATGTAACACATCTATGATGTCACATCTGTATGATGAACTATTTTTTATTAATATTGCAGAATCAGGATAGATGTTGGTACATAGTCATATTGGTTTTGAACCAAGTAAAATGAATTTGAACAGTCAAACAAAAAAATCAAAATGGAATATGAGCCAAAAATTAGAATTGAGTTACTTTTAGCTACAGTCTGAATTTTAACTTAAGCATCCAGTAGCAACATATGGACTCAAATATTGCTAGTGTGAATTTCTCAATTCATTTTTACTGCTGCAGCTTTTCTCTGGCATTGCTCCAACTAACCCCACTTAATGATGAGAGGCAGCTACCCCTAGTTCCCTACCCAAATATGGTGCCTGTGTTTATATGTTAATAGGGCCATTAGTTAACCTTGCAATACAATGACACTAATTTAAATAAACCAAATATGCTAGACTTACACATACATCATTGTCTGCATCATGTATGATAGGTTCACTTAGTATATTCATGTCAATGCATTTTACTTGTAGCTTTCATGATGTTTTGTTTGCCTGACCTGAGAGCTTTGCAGCTTTAAAGTCATATGTGAACACCTAGATTGTTCCCAAGAATTGCATTAACTGTATAATATGGCGAACTGAATTTTCCAAAATGCTTCATACTGACTCTGCTCGCATGTTTCCTTGACCTAGCAGTTTACCAGTAAACTCTTTGTAGATTCAAAATGTGTGAACTAAGGTTGCTAAAATAAAAGATCTAATAACTTTGTACAGTTTCAAGTGATTGCTGAGCAGCTAACTTTGCTAAGCAAATGAGAGTCAAGGTTGAACAGAAGTACTTGCGAGCAGTCAGTGTATACATTATCAGGATGTGCATGTCTTAAAATTAAAACAGTGAGACATCTTTGAAAAAAATACCACCACCATCTGGTGTAGCTGTACATGAGGTACTAAACAAAATATTTACAAAGAACATCCCTTTTTTTCACAGTGAATCATTGCAGAAATTAATTAAGAGTGATTTAATCTTAAAGACGTATAAGGTTCATGGGCAGCAGCTTCCTCTTCAGACCAGATAAGCTACCACTCGGAACAGGAATAGCATCAGGCTCATCAATGCCAGAAAATAAATTGGCTTCAATCATGTATTTATCCAAAACAGAAACTGCAGGACAATCATTAACATCCTAAACAAAAACTGCTTCATAAAAATGTCCTTGCAAGCTAAAACGTATAACACAATTTTCATTATCCACCACTCCTTTACATTTCTGAATATGCTTTTGCATTATGGAAATGTGGAGCATTTGTGCTTATCTTGCCAGCATTGGAACCAAGGCAGTAACCAAACCTGGACAGGATATCAGTTCATTGTAAGATACACTCTTACACACACTCACACCAATACTACATCAGGGTTGTCAATTAATCTAACACATCTCTTTGTTATGCGAGAGGAAGCCCAGTTCCTTTAAGGAAAACGATATGAGAAACTAATACCAGATTCCTGGAACTGTGTAGTAGCGTTGCTATCAACTATATTAGCTGTTGTCATCAACATGAAGCTTGTTGTGATAAGTACGAACAAAACTATCAAGGAAAACTGCATGATCAGCCCTCCTACTTTGGTGTCCGTGATATCCCATCATTATATGTTGGGAGGTGTTTCGTGAGCAAGGAGGCCGTAGTATGTTGTAATAAAATGTGATTTGATTTGAATTACTGATATGTTAATTATAACAATACTAGCTGTGTAAGCCCGTGCTGTAAAAAGCACGGGTCCTAGAAACTATTGAAATCGTCAGAAAAAAAATTGAAATGTAGAGATGTCAGGTAATTGAAAGGAACTACTCTGGGCATCTCTCTCCTAGGAGGTTTCTTGTTGCTGACATGCTTGCATCGTTTTTGTGCATTAGCGGCTATGTGACTGTCTTTCTTCAAAAGTTATCTTTTGCCGATGTGGTCGCCTCGCTTCTGTATTAGCTGCTAAGTGAGTGACTCTTTCTTCAGAGGTTTCACTTTGCTGACATGCTGACCTTGCTTGTGTATCCTCGGAGGCAGAGCCCTTACCCCAACTCCACCTCTCACTTCCAGGCCGGACAGACACCCACACTTCCACGCGTAGATGTTTCTACGTAAGATTATTAAAAGATGGAGTTATATACATTTGAAACTAAAAGAAGATAAGGAGACATTGTCAGAAATAAGCAAAGAATGTCATTAAGCTATTTCAGTAAACACTGGACAAACAATAGACAAAAATGTATGTGAAAAATGAAAAGAACATGATCAAGAAATATAAAAACCCAAAAACAATCCATGTTACCACGCAACTATGTGAGAGGTGTAATCAGAGCCATGCACCCACTGGCACTCTTGAGGCAGCATTTCAAATCACTTAGATTATTAATCAGAGAAAACATGCATGTAAAATATTTATAGCAGCATAAATGTGTCTTTGGCCAGAGGCAAGAAAAGCAGCACCTGCCAGCCAGAGACATTCTACAAGTGACTTTTACACTTTTGTTCAAATAGTGAATGGGCCAGAAGTTTTTGCCAAACATGAAAATACACTGAAAATATTAAACTACTTACAACCAAATGTTATCCCTATATTAAAAGTGGAAGTGGGTAAAACCCAAAGTTTTCTGTCAACATATTGCTTTTTGAACATAAGTCTAATATATTAAATTATTGTTCATTTTTGGAGGAGCATTATAGGTGAAGAAGAAATCAAAATACATAGCATTAAGCAATAATAAATATTAAGATTGCTAAAGGGTAGCCACACTAGTCAGTAGTGCTATTTAACAGCTCCAGAATTACAGATTTGTTTCCCAGCCCACTCCCTGCCTGTGTGCACTTTAGAATATCCTTTCTCTGCATTTGCCTTGGTTTTCTCCATGTATTGCAGTATGCACACACAAAGATGTGCAGGTTAGGCAGATTAGCAGATTTAAATATATCTAAATGTATCCAAAGTTGAGCAAGAGCGTGTGCCCTGTGTTGGAAACACATCCCATGTGAGCTGATACCCAGTTTATGACATAAACTGCAGGGATAGGATCCTGCACCTCCTGGTCCCATATTGGGATAAGTGATTTTGAAAATGAATGAAATACCAAGTAAGAAAGAAGAAAACTAATTGCAGTCAATCATTCCATAGTCTCACATAATACTGCATCAGGCATATTGAGTTTTCTGTCACCACCAGCTTATACATTTCAGTCATACTGTTGCTTAAATACTATAGGGTGCTTTTTTTTTTTGGTTACAATTTGTTTCTCTACAGTTATGGATTTTTATATTATTGAAGAAGTTAAATAAACTACAGGACTCGGCACCAGCTGTTAGTTGCATAAAAATAATTGAAATAATTTAATTTTATGAGAGGTGCCCTGTCTTGGCCATGCCTGCCACTCCCACTACCTGCTCTTGGTAACTGATAATGACACTGTTTGATTTTTGCCCTTCACCTTGCTATGTTTACTCTTCTTTTTTAGACCTTTGCTTTCAAATATATTTTTTCTCAACTATTTTTTATGTATTGTTGATTGTTATTTTACATTTTGACTTTTAGTTGCAACTGAAGATATCCTCGCTAATTTCCTAATTCCTATGTTTATCTCATTGTATGACATTCTTTTCCCTATTTTAGAGTATCTGCATGTTCTTACCTTAATTTTGCATTTAAACATATAGCTAGTGACATTTTCCTTGTGCTTGTGCCGGTAGAACTTCTCCATGGAATTTTTAAACCAAGGGCTGCAGCAAAAGTAAAATATTGACTAAATAGAAGTGTGTGCAGATTTAATGTAGCATGATATCTGCCTACCGCAAACATAAAAGTAAGAGTCACCAGAATACATTTGTTGTGCAAGCTTAACATGGAATGGAACAAGCAGTTCCAGAGTGCTTTGCAAAGTTAAGAGGGAGAAGTTCTAAATTATTGCCTGACTATACAATAGTTGACATGGAAATGTAGTAAACAAAGTAGCATCGCGCCTTGGTTGAGCCTCAGCCCTTGGATGTTCCCCCATGTTCAGCTTGCCCTTACTCCTGCCCTTCTCATTCTGTTTCCTGGCATCTCTGTCTCAGTATCAGTTATATCTAGTTTAGAAATAAATTTTTTTTTTTTTGGATTTGGAATTTTTTCTGAGTATTGAATTGATTTCTGGATTTTTGCCTTCTGTTTCTGGATATTGAAACCTTTGCACATGTGTTGCTCGTGTACTGCAATTCTTAATTTTGTACCTGCTTTAGGAGTAGTTCCCAGAGAAACAAGGTTAACAAATTCTATGTCAAATTTAAAGTCTTTAAAGCCCCCAAACCTACTTATCCTTAAAAAGCACATGTTGCTGTTAGAGCCTGCGTGCTGTTGCCTAATTATGATAAGCCAAATTAATATTTAGTGACATCTCAAAATGAATTTTATATCTTGTTTCCAGATATCTCTAAATATGTTCCTTCACATTTTAACATATCTGACATAAATTTTGAGACAAGCTATCTCAATTATATTTTCAGGCATCTCAAAATAACTGCCTGTGCATTTCAAGATATCTCATCTACATTTTCTGGTATCTCAGATCGACTTTACATACATTTTAAGATATCTGAAATTAATTCTGATTTTGATTCTTTCAAAATCACTTCCTGTAAAATTTGTAATTCTTTAAGCTGGACAACATGTCTATTTTAAGATAAATAGAAATGTATTTGAGATATCACAAAACATTAAATTTTATCTGCCACAAATCTGGCCAAGTCCATATACTACTCTGGTTCATTTGTAATGTTTCAGTTGATTCTAGAGCTGGGGTGACAAACTTAGTTTTGTTGAGAGCCAAAAATAACACTTACCTGATGCTGGCCAGAATATATCAACAAACAACTATTGCCACATTTTCTTTACATCAAAACACACAAATAAATTTCTTTTCTTCACAATCATATACTCACGTCTGTCTTGTAACTGTCTTCTCTCTTTATCAGCTGTTCTTTTCTTGGCCATTGCAGTGGGTTAGGAAAGATACCAGCAGCCATGGAAAAAGTAGAAAAAAATTATACCAGCTCCAGGGCCAGCTCTAATGTTTTTGCTGCCTCAGTCAAAGCTGTAAATGTTCCCTTTCCTGTCCCCTTACCCCATTTTTAATGAATGATGACAAAGAAAACTAACTGTTTTCAACAGATTCTAAGTAATTGAATACAAATTTGACTTGGCATTTTAGAAAATGAGTATGTTTCATTTGCAAAATGTGTAAATGCAAATAATATATAAATATAATGATATCATAATGGGTAGGTCAATTGATAGATGGTAGTTCCATTTTACAAACAGATTATCAGTTTTAAAAAGTAAAAAATAATGTTTAATTAAAAAGGGCATACATGACAGCTACTTGGTATGATGGTTTTTTATATAAGTTACAAAATTTGTTCAAATTAATACTGTGATATAATAATAATAATAATAATAATAATAATTTTAAAAGGTAAAACATAAATATATTATATATACAGTTCAAGAAATGCTAAGGTTGTTAAGTGTTTGCAGACTAGTTCATTGTGCAGAATTCCAGCCTTGGAGTATTTTGCTTCCTCATATTTTGAGGATGCATAGTGGGAACATAAGAGATTCTAAAATCACTTCTAGTGGCAGGCCACTATGTTTAAAAAATAAAGAAAAAAAGAGAATAATCTATGTACTGTACAAGAACTGTATGTATCTAAAATCTGCATCAAGCCAATAACAAAATAAGGGTGGAAGAGAAGACAAAGGACACAGTAGTAAAACAAAAACAAAAAAAACTACCAACTTGCATCTGGAATAAAGGAAGTTCAGCTAAAGAGTGCCTATGTGAAGCTTAATACATTGCACCTTTGGATTTGGAAGACCACCCATAAAGGGTGCTCTGGTCAGTGTATAAAGTCGAGAGTGGCAGTCTGGACACAGGCGAGAATTTGTTACTAAAGCAAAGTCCATCCGATTACCATGGGATTATTCTGGGCATCATGATCGATGGCACCTTAAAAAACGACATAGACTATTGAGAATGCACTGGTTATGGAGCACACAGACCACATTTGGAGTTGGTCAGAAATAGACTACGATCACATTTAACATGAGTGGAAATGCAAATGCATTTTCTATCCACATATAACAGTCAAGTGAAGATAAAGAGAAAAGATTCGTGTTGGGCAGCAGCAGTGAGGTAAGCAGCAGAAGGACCGGTAGCCTGCAGTGACTCCTGTGCAGCTTTAAAATGTGAATGCAGCAACATGTTTAAAGTTGAGCTAGCATTTGCTTCATGAGACGGTCACAACTTTTGTATCTTTTTAAAACAATTAAGTTTTTTATAGCAGTGTAGAGTCTCGCCTTCTTTTCATGTCCTCTTTTTGGGTCATTATGAGCATCCCATTTTCATTCTAATTACAGGTTAGTCGCTGCTGTATGTTGTGCTTTGTATACCCATGACAACAACTAGCAAGGCATTTGAGTTCCAAGTGTAAATGTCATTTATTTACAGATAGAATCTATATATGAAATTCATACAAAAAAGAATTTTTGAGAAAACATGTTTTGAATACTGATGACACATTAAAAAAAGTCCCAAGATCTGTAACCAGGCCTGCATCTTGTTGTAGACTGTCAACCATTCCAACTAGATTAGTATCACCTGCAGACTTAATCAGCTTGTTCCTTACATTTGAATCAAGATCATTTAGGTTTATTTGAAAAAGCAGTAGTCCCTAGCACTGATCCCTGATAGACACCACTTGTGACATTCAATTCGGTAGAAGTACCTTCCACCATAAGCCTTTGTTTTCTGTGTTTAAGTCAATTTTGTACCTATCTAAACACAGTGCTTTGGACTCCTTGTTCATTTATTTGGATGCCTAGTCAGATGGTTTTGATCAGGGTAGTCACAGTTGTTTGGTCGCCACTAACATGTCTATTGTATTTGTCTGATAACTTAGCTTTTAGTAACTAAATGAGGATTACTTACACTTGAGATCAGCTTCTGACTATTAGGATTAGACTTCATTCAGCATCATGCAGATAAGGGCACTTACATGTGGAATGACGATTTATGTACCCCCCGATGCAAATGGATACACCAGGACAGGTAGCGCACACCTGAAGCAGAGGAGGGACAAGCTTGCAGGGTCTTTTGTGTATTTCACGAGCCTCCTCCTGATCTGTTTTTATCTAGTTAAATGCCCTACCAGAGCTGGAAGACTTTGAATCACTACTGCACTATACAGGATGCATACCAGGCTTTACCTTGTACACCACTTGGTAATTCTTACCATGTTATGCTACAGTTGCTAGCCACTTGTAAGGAAGGGCTTAAACCAGCCAAACTTTAATGAAATCTATACATTCATGGACTGCTGAGTCAGCTGAAACATTACAAAATTGTTTCGATTGGAATGATTGATATGCATTCTAAAATGCTTGTGAAAACATTCATGAGCTGACTGACACTTTTCCATCTTATATTAGCTTCTGTGAAGAGGTTTGCATTTTTAGTAAAGCTATTGATTTATAACAGTGGAAGAAAGGAACAAGACAGCTCTCACGGTGTCTGATTGTTGTGGGTGAGACTGAATAAGGACCAGCAGACTTTTTGCAGTTCTGTTTTGCTAACAACTTCCAGACACCATAATCCTTGATACAAAAGAAGGAAGAGGCTTTTGAGATTAAGTTATTGGTATCAGAACCACTTCAGGATGAAAGGAACAAAGGGATTGTTGATACTCAGTTCCTTGTTGTTATAAAACTTAGTAAGCTTTTCAGGGAGGGAAGAATGTGAGTGGGCGCTAGGAGATATCTTTTCATAACTAGTAATACATTGAAGACTCTTCCATACAAAGAAGCTCCAGTTTACTTTTTTGTTTCAATTTATAAATATGATTGTATTGCTAAGTCAATTCATGGCCAGTATGTAGGCTTCCTTTCATGTAGTTTTATGGGATATTTCCTTTGCTTGGCAAAGAACCATTAGTGATTTGGTGGACCAAGGCTTTCCATTTCAAGACAGTGAAGAGAAAAAGTAAATATTGATCTGTTTTAACACATAATTCTGTCTCCTAACTTCTCCTTTTTATGCCCTTGAAATGACTCTACCAGCCTTCGAGTTCCTTTCTCTTGCCCTTCCCATTGTTGATGAAGATCACGTGAACAACCAATAGAGGGTGCATGTGGAACCTATCTCGTTCACAAAGCTGTGACAGGGTTTGAATGGATAACCAGTACGTTTTGCATGCAAAACTGATATAGTACACACATAAAACCAGTATGTTACGCTCATGAAACTGGCATGGCACAAATCTAAAACCAATACAATTCTAATATGTAATCGAAATTTTACATACATAAAATCAATAGAGTTCATAGGCGAGACTGATATATTACCCATGTGAAACCAGTATAAGACATGTAAAAACCAACATATTGCATACACAAAAACATTGCTAGACCAGCACATCAGTAGTAAGCTTATGAACACAAGCCATATAGTTCAAATGCAAACCTACAGCATTTGAGCGTAAACCATTGCAGTTTACTCAGAAACCAATAACAAACGCAGTTAAACCGGTTATACACAATTGCGAATCAATATAATTTATATGCAAATCAGTAGTATACCTATACAAACCCACGTAGTTCTCACACAAACTGATATATTTCATATGAATGAAACCAGTATTGTACGCATACAAACCAATGAAGTATGTATGGAAACTTATAGTAAATACTCATAAATCAATAGTATTCACCTGAAAACCAATGCATTACACACAAAAGTATATGCTTTATGGCCTGTTTGACTCCTCATAAGTTTGTTTGCTTGATGATTTTTTTTTACATTCTAACACTTATTTTCAAGTAGATATCTGTTTGCCTGCAGAGTTAGACTGAACTGCCAGCTAACTCAATATTATTTTATGGTAACATTCTACATTTCACTTGGACTCATTAGAATTCAGCGATCAGAAACATTTGTCTAGAAAGGTTTAACATTTTTTGTTATTAATAAATTGATATTATATTATTATGTATTTATTAGGGCGGCACGGTGGCGCAGTGGGTAGCGCTGCTGCCTCGCAGTTGGGAGATCTGGGGACCCGGGTTCGCTTCCCGGGTCCGCCCTGCGTGGAGTTTGCATGTTCTCCCCGTGTCTGCGTGGGTTTCCTCCGGGCGCTCCGGTTTCCTCCCACAGTCCAAAGACATGCAGGTTAGGTGGATTGGCGATTCTAAATTGGCCCTAGTGTATGCTTGGTGTGTGGGTGTGTTTGTGTGTGTCCTGCGGTGGGTTGGCACCCTGCCCGGGATTGGTTCCCTGCCTTGTGCCCTGTGTTGGCTGGGATTGGCTCCAGCAGACCCCCGTGACCCTGTGTTCGGATTCAGCGGGTTGGAAAATGGATGGATGGATGGATGTATTTATTAATAATCCTATTTTTTTCTGTATTCAATTTGATTTGGTGGGGTACATGTGTTTTTAACTTTCTTCTAGGCTCTGAATCCTTTACCTCACTCTTTAGTATTACTGACATCTGATCTTTAACGAGATTTGTTCTTTGCATTAGGTTTTGTATATTCATGGAAAAAATCATTTGGTCCTTTTTATTTTATTTACTTATTGAGAAACTTTGTATTTTCTTGAATACTAGTAACATTGAAATCTAAATTGTTTCAGTTTGCTCTAGTTAATTCAAAGTAGGCTCAGTATGAATAAGTGAGCACGAGCCCTGTGGAGGACTGTGGAGAGTTGATTCCTACCATGGTGTCACTTTGTGACCTTGTGTTGGAAATTCAGAAAATATATAATTTGAATGAATGGCTGGTTACATAAAATTAAAATGTCAAACATTTTAATTCACACTATGCATTGTATTTATTTTATAAATCGATGATTATGATTCAAATTGAATTTACAATTACTTTATAAATGACTGCCATGATTACCACTTTGTAAGGAATCACTAGTTTCTAATCACATTATAAGTATGTCAGTGTAAATGCATATGCTTACTGTATTTATTCATTATAATTATCACTGCGCATCTGTCTATCTCTACATATGAAACCACTAATAAAATAATCTAAACCCACCAATTATCACCAATATATTACACTGAGAACTTAAATGAAGGATGTGAAACTGAATGTTTGCAGATCTATTTACACTTTTTTTGTCTCCTCCAATCTCTGTCATGGGATACTACCAAAAACTTGCAAGGTCCCTGCATTCTGTTCTTGCTCTTCTCTCACTGTAGTTCCTTTGTATTACTATCAGTCTTACCCTCCTCATCTCCTGTTCTTTACACTTTATATTCAATTCTGCTGTAGTGCATATGATCAGGCACTACAAACTCAGCAGCCCATTTTATTTAAGCTCTTCACACTAGGGTGAAATGTCTACTCTTTGAGTGTCCCCAATAGGTTGAAATAGTTCCGTAACAGCTACAAAAAGTCTATTATGAGATAATCTAGTTTTGGTAATGTCTAAGCAACAGCTGATCCTCATATATATGTATGTGTTGTGAATTTCCCATTGGGATTAATGAAGTATCTATCTATCTATCTATCTATCTATCTATCTATCTATCTATATGAATGGTGTACCTTGTGCTGATCTTGGTTCATAGGATGGGTTGATTAGGAATAATGTTCTTATAAAGTGAATAGAAACGAATGTCTTAAAAGAAAAAGTACTCCTAAAAAAAGAGGTTCTTATATAGTTTTGGGATTTGACTATGGAAGAGAGGGGATGGGTATTTCCACACAAAAAAGTCGCCTGCCAACCCAATGAAAAGTTAGTAAAAATAAAGTTTTAGCTTATTTTGACATTTATCTGCCCTCTTTATGTATCCATATGCCCACTCAGGATAATATTCTTAATGTATTTTTATATTTTATAAAGCCAGTCATTAGTGCCTGGTTGTAATTTATTTTCAAAGTTCTAACTAACACTCAAAAATACCTGCACAAACACCAGTTGCCTTCACACCACAGATGTGCTGAATTGCAAATTTAGTCTGTCACAAAGTGTTATTACATAATGTTATTTAACTCAGTGGAACATATTTTCTTTAGTTTGCAGACTTTGAGTCCTCTCTCCATGTTAACATCACTGGTACAGAAGAAAAAGAAGACAGACAGAAGTCCTCATCTTTTGCTTGCATGACATGTTTTTCTGCAGCCCGTGAAGGCTCCCTCGAGGATGTTAAAGGTAACTGGATCTTCTCTGGAAATCATATATGTTGGATTGGAACACTGGGCATACAGACAAAGAGAGACATCTGTGTTATCCATTAGGGCTAGAGCTCTTTTTTTTTTTTTGTTAAGGTACAGTATGTCTCATTCTCTTTTCAACAGTTTGCTGTCATAGTTTAAACAAGGCCTGATTAAGCTGTAGTACTCATCAAGGAAAAATTTTATTTATAAACTTTATAAACAAAAGAAATTGAGCTAAATTAAAGCATTCTTATAAATTACTGTAAAGAATTATGCTTGTAAATTCAGATTGGCCAATTTTAATATTTACAATAAAATATTCTAAGCTATTGTGAGTTTGATCAAGAGTGGTTAGATAGCGCTGGCCAGAGATTAATTAAAGGAATGAAAAAATTAAAATGTATGCCATTTCCTGCAAGATATGTTCACTTTTTTAATAATAATGGGATGCTAGTCATCATGGTCTCTTTCAAAGATCTGAAATATTGATTGTTTACCCTCCTTTGAACACTTTCGTGATAACCATAAAGGGCAGTTTGATGTACAGCAGTACTACTGCCTCATTACATATGGTTTCAGGTCTCAGGCCTGAATCAAGACTAGAATATTATTTTTAGACTTTCTTTGTTCATGCACTTTCTTCAAGGGCTCCTTTTTCCCACAGTCCAGTGACATCCTGTCAGGTCACATTATGATTTTGATTGCTTTAGCATTGGTGGTTGAAGAGGCATGTTTGTGTACTTGTTAAGATGCACTGGCTTTCTATCCAGAAAGAGAGTCTGTCATGGCTGTGGAAAAGGTTAAAGCAAGTTTCTAAAAGGAATGGAGAATTGGGTAAAGGTGATGAAAAACAGTGAATAGAAAGTTTAGGTTAACAGATACAATCTATGCTTCTGTTTAAATTATATTAGAAAATTTGAGAACTTCACAAAAAATGACTTTTTATTACTTATCAATGAAGAACATGTACAATTACTCTTTATCTAGAGTAACAGGAATTCTTCCCCACTATCTCTTTCAATTACTATTCATGTCCCCATAATAGACAATTATTTATAGTCTCTGTAACATTCCTGCATACTGTTTATTGATATTTCCTTTTTTTAATATATTCATGTATCTTTTTATTATCCTAAATACAGTTAGCATAAATATCGAGCTGTGGTCATGGTCATAAAGGGATAATCAGTACCCTATTCAACAGTTGTCTGTAAGGGGATCAAAGGCACCCTTATCTGACAGATATCTATCTTCATTACAAAGAGAGGAACTGTTTGTTGCTAGGCTAAGGATAAAATCTTGATGCAAATTGGTTGCCTGGTTATTGTTGCCCTTAGATATGAAAAGTAGTAATCTGCAAATCCTGTGAAAGTGCTGAGATGGATGCAGATGGCTAATGCTGTCTGCCACATTACTGCACTTACCTTCATTCAGTGCGTCACTTGATGGAGGCGCTACATGGCACTCTTCTGATAAAGCTGCTGTTATTTTCATATCTCTGGAAATATGTAAATGTCTTTGTATCTGTACATTTCCTTTATTTAAACAGATAAACTGCACATACGAAGGATCACACCAGAACAAAGAAAGGATATTATCAAGGTAAGAGTATCTGACTGCTTTAACAGCCCTGCATTTGACTTAGACCTGTGTACATTACATATGATGAGGGGCAGTGGAGGTTATTCTGTTGTTCCTTGGCTTTCTAATTGAAATGCTTTACATTTTACAATCTGCATGATTTTATTACCAGTACTGTTTGCTAGTAGTGATATGTTACCCATTATCTGAAATGTTTGAAGTTTGAAACAGCAGTTCATGTTCATGTATTTGAGTACATTGTACCAATGATGAAATCTGAATCAGGATTTTTTTTAACATAAAATTATACAGATGTTCTTATTTTTTAGCAGCATGGTTTACTTTCTTATGCACAGTAATTGGGCATGTTGAAGTGCTAATCTTATTAGTCTTGCTATAATTTGCTTACTTTTTTGACTATAAAACAATTATTGTTTCTAGTTAGTTAGTCTGAGAGAAAATCAATCTTTCATCCATTTTCCAAATCAGTGACATTTTTAAGGGTAGTGGGAAGCTGGTGCTGAATCTAGCAACTTTGGGCACAAGCTAAAAACCATCACTGAACAGGTAGTATAGTATAGTATAGTATAGTATAGTATAGTATAGTATAGTATAGTATAGTATAGTATAGTATAGTATAGTATAGTATATATATATACAGAGGAAGATCATTTTCTACCTCTGGCCACATTTCTTTAGATAGATAGATAGATAGATAGATAGATAGATAGATAGATAGATAGATAGATAGATAGATAGATAGATAGATAGATAGATAGATAGATAGATAGATAGATAGATAGATAGATACTTTATTAATCCCAAGGGGAAATTCACAAATTCTTTATGGGTATATACAAGCTTGCTCATGACACCGCCATGTGAAGGAATTCCAGGGTGGGTTCCAGACTTGTGCTGGTGCTACCAGACTAGTCCCCAACTCTTATCATCTTGTAATGGAAATGTGAATTCAAGAAATGCATGTTAAAAATCATGACAGCTGCTTTGCCTTCCAATAAAGGCTAGGGTATGATCAAGATTTAAAATTAGAATTATGACCAGCAGTTAGAAAATTTTATGCATATAACAGTGTTTTATGGATAATAGTATTGGCAGAACTCTTATGTCAAAGTTTTTTAGGGAAAACTGTATTCATTACCTAGTTTTAGGTAAATTGTTCTTAAAGTTTTTTATTAAATTACCAAAGGAAACTTGTGAGTTAGAAGCCTGAATAATAATGTTTGATACAACATGTTTTCTTCAGTTACAGTACAGAACAGTGGCAGCCTGCATTACAGTTCCTGGTGTACTGAATTCCATTTTAAACTGTAAACACATTAATATATACCAAAAAAAGAACTTACCACTTAAAAAGAGAGTTCTCCCATTTACTCTCCCATTTAAGTGATAATTAACAAAAAGTCTAAGTACACAAAAAACTATACAGTATATACAAGGATTACTCTGTTAAAGAACCAGATTAACAATGAAAGCCTAAAGGCCTTTTATAGGTCTTGTGTAACAAGTTATCAATACAGAACATATAAACAGATCACTACTAGTACTAGATACTATTTAAATGACATTCAGTTCATCACATCAGAAGTAGCTTGATTGGTACAACATAGATAAAAGAGAAAGTAGACCCATAAAGGCATATTATTTACCAACAGTTATCACTAACATGTATGTATTTATGTATTTGACACAATGGCCTAGACTGGCTTACGGGGCTTTGATTCCTAGGAGAGTTCCTTTCTGTGTGAAGTTTGCACGTTCTCTGTTTCCTTCATCCTCCTAAATATGTGTTTGTTGTTTAAGTGTATCCCTTGCTGGACAGCTAACTGGTTTAGAAACTGCCTATGATGCAAAGATAATGGGAAGTACTTGTTCTGAAAATAGACGACAGAATTGTCACCTCTGCAAGTCATTAAAGTTAACCTTTATAATAAAAAATTGAATTGGTATTTCATTACCGCATATATTTTTCAGCTGTTTTCTCTTATTTGATTAACAGTCTGAGGTGGTTCCACTATTACTCAAATTGAGCTGTGCTACAAATAACATGTGTCTGTCGTGCCTGATTTTCATTACCACATTTTCTGCACCTATTCTTCTTTTTTGTAACTCACTGTATTGTAGACTTAGCAATCATCTTTTATCAACTGAGCTCCTGACAACCATTCAGTCAAACTTTAATTTTCAACATTCTATTCATAAACTGACTTAAGGTAAATGTCCTAACCTCATATAATTTATTATTTTCTAATGGTCTGGTAAAAATGTTTTTGTATTAAGTTATTCACTGAAATGCCAACTCCAAAAAATTATTATATTTTGCTATTCAAAAGTAAGAACAAGTTAAGCTTTTTGGCTGAACATTAAATGTCATAAAAATGTTATCATTTTCAATCTGCATTTTAACAGAGTCTGTAGTGCTTGGTTTGGCTATCTTTGACTTAAAAGCAAAAATGTAAGTGTGTTTAAGCTCTTCTGTAACACATATTGCCTTTATAAACAATTTAGTGTATGCACACAATCAGCACATTCACTTGTAGCCTCTCAGTTTTGACTTAAGATGTTCTCACATCTTAGATATCCGTGTTCAAAGCAGCACTGTTAGTTATAGACAAACTATTTTTATCAGATACTTTTCCGATGACTGTCATTCTAAAATATTAACATTTTAGATAGATAGATAGATAGATAGATAGATAGATAGATAGATAGATAGATAGATAGATAGATAGATAGATAGATAGATAGATAGATAGATAGATAGATAGATAGATTATTAACATACTAAGCAGTATACTAGCAATACATTGATTTTCTGCATCTGCTTTTTATTGCTTAGGGGCACAGTAAACATATCCTGGCATTAATGGCAGCAAGGCAACAATCAGCCCTAGATGGAACATTGCAAAGAAAAATCACCAATACATCAATGCCTGTTCAACTCAGAATCAATAATACCCTTAAAATACTGTATGTCTGCAAAATGGAGTCACTGGAGAAAACTGACCCAATCCATGAGTATGCATTAATACATATTAGGATATCAGTTTTGGGTATCATGTGAGTGACAAAGAAAGTCAACAGTGGCATCTGATGCCCCAAAGGTCATACACTTCTTAGGAAAGGTATTCTGCAGATGTCTGTTCATTACATTTTGAGTCATAGTTAAATGAATACTGTTATGGACATTCTTCAAAGGTAGAGGTGTTCAGAGGTGAAGTAATGTGAAAATGACCAGGGAAAGAAAATAACAACAGGGAGCTGGTGAAATCTTGGATTAAAAAACAGGCAGAAGTCAGAAAATTGAAAAAGACAAACAGAGACAATTATCAAAACCAGAACACAGCCAGAAATGATAGTTGAAGTAACCATTCCTATATAGGCAGAGCATGACGACATAAAGTGTCACATGACTCGCAACGGTTGTAGCAGCAGTAAACACTATGGCCTTCGCCGTGTAAAAATAATTTGAAGTGGCGGCAACTACATGTAAGCAAAAAACAAAATCATGTGCATTCAGAAAAACAAGTCTAATGATTCCAAACATGTATAGAACTTATTAGTGAGTTTTTCAAAACCAGATTCATAATAAACAGATTTTAAGGAATTTATAATATAAAATCAATTAAATACTGTTGTAAAAGCAATCAAAGCTGGGACATAAGTGTTGAGGTTCCAGATTAAATCATCATTTACATAAAGTTGAAAAGTTAATGTTGGCAAAAAATAACAAGGTACAACTTGTTGAAACACTTTAATGGTACAACTGTAGTATCCTCCATGGCACTGGTCTATAAACCGACTGTGACGTCTTGTCTTGGCCTTCTTTTAACTGCTGAAGGCAGAAGAGGCAGAGTCAATTGTGGGGTGCACAGGTGGTCTGCCAGGGTTTCTTCCTCTACTCTAGAGCAAAAACTGAGAAACCTGAAGACAGTGAAGCCCTCATTCTCTTCTTCTCATGAAACCAACAAAATCGGTCCCCATAAGATACTCACCATACCATTCAAGCTTAGCACAGTATAAACCAGACCAAGAACAAAATGGCTCTCCTTATCCTATCTCTCTATTATAAAAAAAAAAAATCTTTGGGAGGGAGATAAAATCTTTGGGAGGGAGATTATTGAGACAAGACGTGATCTTCTCGGAAGACAATTTGAAGTCCCGCGAGAGACACTTTAACTTGCTCCCAGCTCTTAAAACAACGACAAGCGACAAGCAAAACACGCAGCTCCCCAGCAGTAGAAAGCCAGCAGATGATCCAACTGCTTCTCCTTAGCGTGCGTTCAGGCACCCTACACCAACCCCCACCCCCTTCACAACGCGAGCAGCGTTATACGTCCTGCGAGAAAGAGATGTAACCACACCCAGGGCCGTGGACAAGGACAAGTATTGTTTTTACAACGTCACGCTAGACAAGGCAGCGAGACATCATTTACAACAAATCCACGGACATCTAACCTAGCAGTTGTTGGATTGCTTTTGTCAGACACGCTTCATGTGCTTCCAGCTCTTAAAATAACAACAAGCGACAAGCAAAACACGCAGCTTACCAGCAGCAGAAAATAAAGGGCCGGAAATAAAGGACAAGTATTGTTTTTACAAAAGTTTTAAAGTAAAAGTGAAAATAATGCATATGTAACAATTCCCATGAAAGTAACAATCTCTTTAAATTATATATTCGGTAAACCAAACTGGGGGTGGGCAAGCGAAGCGAGCAAGGGGCGGAGCCCCCTAGTTATTAATATAATTAAGTGTGCACGCTGTGATCACAAGATGCATGCCTTCTCAAAAATTCTAGAACTCTGGTGTGTTTATAATATTTCGCTATATTATTTGTCATTTATCTCTGCTGCAGTGTGTTGCAAAGAGCTTGATGGGCAGACTGATTGGATACCCTTAGACATCTGGATGTTTGTACTGAATTTTATTTTTGGTTCTTTGCTGTTTTGACTTGATAGTTCATAAAATGTTTCAGTATAAACATTCTGTGGATATTTGTATGTAAACTTCTGTGTACATATTACATGATGTTTTGGCATTCAGCATTATAATTATTTATACTTTATATGTAATAGTGTTTAGTATACTGGACTTGCTGTTATGATTTGGAATTTTTTTAATGTCCTGAATCTATTTTTTGCATGTAATGTGTAATTATCTGGCTCATTGTGAGGTTGTGATTCATGTCTACCATTTCTTTGAGGTTTTAGATTCATTTAAACTGTGATTTGTTTGTCTGGTTTTCATTTGTCTTAATGTCATTTTGCATGCCACAATTTTCTTTGTATTCTCATAATCACATGTTCAGTATTCCTCATTGAATAAAAGTAGTGTAGGTTAGCTTCATAGAGGTCATTGTTAAGTTTTAGTTCTGTTTTGACCACTGCTTTGTTCTTGATGTCCCATATCTCTTTTGCCCTTTCATTCTAAGACATTTTGTTGTCTGTGCTTTTTCTGGTTTAGATCTTGCTTTCCTATGATGATTTTCTTGTCCAGTCCTTTTGGTATTCATCTCTATTTTGTTCATATTTAAGCTCAGTAGAACCCTCAGGCTTCTCTACCCTGCCCACAAGACCAGGCAGCGATGAAGACTAGTGGAAAGCAGCATAGATGGGGATTGGTGACTTGACCTAGACAGTGGCATAGACTGGAGTTAGCAACTTCACTTGAGAGTAGCATGGACTGGATAAGGGAACTGAACCTGGACAACACTGTAGACTGGAATTAGTCAAGTAAGATAGCAGCAAATATTTAAATTGTTGGCTTATACTGGTAACCAGTACAAACTGGAACATATATCTTGGACTGTGCAGCACTGCAGACTGGAACTAGAGGCTCATAGGGGGTGGCAGTGAAAAGTGGAATGAGGGCACAGAATAAAAAGCAGCAAATACTGGAGCTATTAGCTCTGGTGAAACAACATAAACAACAACAACAATAACTACTCGCTTTGGTAATTTAACCTTATAGGATGAGTTTGGTATTTTATTTTTTTCTTCATATACAGTATTAGTTTATCACTTGAAATTGCATTCTAAAGTGAAGCTATTTTTATAAATGTTAAACAATAATTAGCCCACTCTCTTGAACTTTATAACAGAGCTAAAGGGTACTGGAGTCCCATTGTGATGAAAACCTTAAAACATACAGAATGCGTCCATTTTTCACGACAAAAATTTTATCGAGTATTGATCCCATCTTGAGATTACACACATATTACAAAACAATTTATCCATGTTGTTTTTATAAGGCAAAAAAGCAAAGAGCAAAACCATTGTTGTGAAATTTACTCATTTTAAAAGAAGACCAGCTGTGCACCTCACTTTGTTTAGTTCACATACACCCCATGGTAGAGTGTCCTCCTTCAGGGCCATGGAAATGGATTCATCTCCGAAAGTCATTGCCAGCTGCCAACTGTACAGTCAAGTAAACAATAATAATTGAAAAAAGTCATGTGATCACTTATATTCTTTTACTATAAAGCATTTTATTCTTTATTTTACAAAGACAGTGCTTGCTGCTCCTGGAATGCATGTATGTGCTTCAGTGAGAGAGAGCATTGAGCAGGCAGCCTACAAAAAACAAGTGTAGAAGCAATTATTTCTTTCCACTTCAAGTACTGCATATAGCATGTAATCAAATGACAAGAACTGAACAGATATTATAGGCATCCATTCCACTTATCCAGGGCAGAGTTGTGGTGCAGGTGGAGCCTATCCCAGTAATCATCAGAGGGACACAAGGCAGGAACAATACTCTGACTGGGCACTAGTCCATCACAGTATGAAGGCACACATACCCACACACACACACGCACCCACCTACACACACACATCATAGGTCAGTTTAGCAATATGAGTTCACCCAGGCTGAAATTTAGTAAGTTCTTTACAGATATTTTAACATAAGCTGAGTTGACTGTCATTCGTGCCTTACAGTACCATGTTCTGCTTGCTTTTCCCATAGATATATAGATATATTCTGTAATGGATATCAGCATATTTATTACAAAAATTTAAAATATAACACATAGGCTTAAAAGAGCAGAAAGGGAGCTGTCTAAAAGGCAATCCAATGCAAACAAGTCCCAAAACACATTCCATAAGCAATAACCCTAAAGGCAGACCAAAAAAAAAATGTCAAAAACCAATAAAACCACATTAATCCACCAGTAAAGCAATACTCACAACTGACTCCAAACAACTTCAATGCACCACTGCCTGAGCTTCCTCTTCTGTGGCCATAAATAGCCAGAGGCCAATACCTCCTGAAGTATGACCTATAGAACTTACAAAATCGACTCACATTTAAAGTGACAATATACAAACAAAAACTAGTAAACCAAACCAACAGTAATCATAAAATTACATGGAAATTTACAAATCACATTTAGCAAAAACAACAAGGAGACATAAACCCAAGTTAATATGTAATGCCTTGGCCCACTTCATTAAACAGAGTCCTTTCCATCCCTCACAAGCATTCTGAATAAAAAGTGTTTAAGAAAGTTGTTCCTATTATAATTCACCGTGTGCTGTATTATCTCCATCCCCAGACTTTTGGAAGATTCCTCACCCCTGGATAGCTTCTGTTTCAACGTATCTCCCCCAGATGCTTTAAGATACTCAACTCACACATACATACGTAGATAATTCACCGACATAGACTGCAATATTTACTTTAATGTTGCCAAAAAAAACTCTCTCCTTTGGAACTCAAAACGTTCCCACTAACTAGGAATGTCAATACATTGTTTTATTTATGTTTTACTTCCTAAAAATTGGAAGAAAAGTGATTGGTTTCCTCCCATTCCCACACTCTAAAACGTGTGTGCTGTTAAACTGAACAGCTATCAGAATGTGGGGGCCTACTAACTGGTACTGCTAAGTTCAATTTGGAGTTGTTTCTTGTTTTGCTCATGTTGCTGCCACATGTGATTCCTCTTAACTTTGTGAAGAAATAATGTGCATTTAGAAAGCTATTTAAAATATATTCCCTGCTCTATGATTTCACCACCTAAAATGTATTTTGCATTTATATTACATTTAGAATGGTGAATTTCAAATAGCTATTTAAGTTTGATATTTATCTTTTTATGAAGTTTTTTCATTTTATTCTAAACAAAAACAAAAATATTTAAAGGCAATAATTAGCTCGTCATATATTTATAGAAATTCATCAGTATTTACCTTATATTTTCAATGTGAAACTGTGCATAATATAAAGTTAAAACATTTTCGTCATGTAAACTGAAAGCATTTTAGTTAAAATAGACATTCATTCTAGTCAACATTGTTTGCTATGAGATAAAACAAAATCATTATTTTTGAAGAGAATGCAGAGGGATCATATTTCAGAGATACAAGAGGAAAATAAATGTGGGATACTGGGTCTTTAATGTCTTATAAAAACATTGCAGCAGTCAAAAACTAGAAGAAATCTTATGCTGCTTCTTTCACTTTGTCTGGGAATTAGACTTGGAGAGCTCTGAATGAAGAGTTGCTCTTTTAATGGTTAATGCTTCCATCCTTCCACCCCTCCATCCATTCTTCTGATCTTGCTTAGGCTTTTTCAGGGTGGTGAGTGAGAACTAATAAATTATTTCAATAAATGTGTGAGTAGAATGCAAATTGTATATTCAGTATAACAGCAGGCTACACAGTGACACAGTGGTCAGTGCTGCCTCAGAAATCCTGAGTTTAAATATTTTCCAGTCCTGCCTTGATGCCAAGGGGACAGGCTTTGGAACTGCTAGCCCTGACTGGAATATAAGGGTTAGAAACTGGACAGATGGATATATGACGGTATAAGAGTCAGAAATCAAACAGATTCATCTGAAGCTAGTGACCTTTACCTGTTTAATTGCAAATTTGCTATTATCCATGAATCCATCAATTTTCTAAAATATGTTTGATCACTGAAAACACCAGTACTTACACACCTATGATAATTGAGCATAGTGCCTGAAGAATATGGAGGAAGGAAACCCATGAAGACTTGGGAAGAAAATACAAACTACACACTGTCAGGGGCAAGGACCTAAATGAAAGCCAGGTGACTACCACTGTTTCACAATATTTGATATCACTTTTAGTATTTTTTTACCCTCATATATAGATATAAATACATTTTTTCAAACAAAACATGAATTAAAGAAAAGGCATAAAGAAATAAATGAATTACTACATTACTGTAATCTTCTAGTTAACTGTGGGAATTTGCTCTAATAAATCATTTGGCAGCAATGCAAAGGCTGTTCCATAAATAGTGATTGCAGCAGCTATATATATTTTATCTTAAGTCAATCATGCAAAGTCCTGTTTATTTTAAGTATCATTGGGTTCTTTCCATTACCAATATTTTCTGTGTTATTACATTTTGAATAGGTAATAATAATACGTTATTATACATATAATATATACTTGTAAGGATGGCTTATTCACTTTTAAACTGAAATTAAATTTCTGAAAAGCATTTTGGTGGAAGCAATCAGTCTGTTTAGTCTTTTAAGCTTCTGGAGAAAACTTCTGCGTAGCCAAAAAGAGTCTGATGAAACAATGACCTTAAATGGTAAAAGCTCCCGGGAGTGAAACAGAGGCTGGCTTCAAAAAGGAAAAAGACAAGAATTTGTTAAGCTTTAGGTAGAAATCTCAAAATGTAAGGGATCTGGGAATCAACTGTATTCTGCTGTAAGCTAGAAGCTGGCTCTTCTCCTGCTGTTAAGGTAAACGAGCTGTGGTTTATGTAAAGCTGTGACTTATCGTTTGTCAGGATCTTCTTTTATTTTTATTGTGGTGCACTTAATATAGTAATTATATTTGACAGTTGTTTTATGTGCAACATACTGAATGTTGCAGGCTCTTGTACTGCTTTTTAAGAGCAAGTTTACAGAATACCAAACTGCTAACTTCATATAATCTATAAACCAAAACTATAAACTGTATGTTTATCATATTAGTTATGTATAAATTATGCCCATATATACAGTAAATGTGTGTGCTTGTGTGTATGTGAATATATGTATGTGTATGTATATACACATAGCTAAACATGGACCAGACATAACTGAAATTATTCAGTGCTGGGTGAATTTAATTGTATTGACTGTTTTAAGAGATCATTCTGGGACTGTTGTCATTGAAGTCACAGTAAACACATGTGCTCAATCAAAATATTTGTACATGTGTTTATCATGAGCTTAAAAGGGAACAGTTACTGTTTTTAATTACTTGCACTCTTTTCTTTCACTTCTTAAATAACTAAGGAATAGCAGATATTCTTACAAGTTAAAAAAGTTAATTCTTTTAAATATTTAAGTAATATTTTTAAACATCTGCTAGGCAGTCAATTATTTCAACTCAATAAAAAAAAACACTGCATTTTCCTCATGTTTTATTTAACTGCATTTTGGATTTCACAAAAGGTTCTCATGGTAAAATACAGTACCACAATGAAAAACAGCCATTGCTCTAAGTCACATCTAACCCCTTCACCCTTCAATGAGAAAATGTTCTGTGCCTCATTCAAATGTTTTATCCCTAGGGAACTGACTCACGCATGCATTGCACATGTACAATGCCTTGAAAATAGAACAGGACAAATAAATGTTCCACAAGGCCTTGGCTGCCAGCTTAATTGACCAAGTGTTTGAAGCAGACACAGGAAGTACTAAAAATAATTTGAGTTCAGATCTGATTTATGGCACTGATACTTCCCAAGGAATAAACCTCTTCTCTATGTACTGTAGACGGTTTAAATTACTTTCTCTTAACATGTACCAACCTTTATTGAACATGATCAGTCACATGTGCATACAGAAAATCTGACCATTTTTTCCTGACTTTTCGTTATATAGTGGATGGGAAACAGTTAACTGTGGGTGTTTTTTTACCTCAAGGCCAGTTTCATCATGTACGTACAGTAATAATGTCAGACTCTAATATCTAGATGATTTATTGGATGTGAAAGGGTGACTGAGTTAAGTGGAACCTGGGTTAATATTAAAATTAAACAACAACATTATTTTCATTTCAGGAATACTTTTGTGGACACAAGCCTCCCTAGTATCAGTATTAATATGTCACCAGCCAGCTGTTACTTCAAAGGCAAACAAGACATTTTTTTTATAAAACCACAGTGCCATTGCTTTACGGCGCTTTTGACTGATTTTATTTTAAAGATTTTCCTATATTCCTAATTTTAATCATGATACAATAGTCTTGTCTGAACTGTTGTTTATTACACTACAATCTTACTTCATTTCAATTGATGGAAGGATATAAATCTTTGCTGTGTCATAAGAATACTAATAGTGCCATCTTTGATTAAAATATACGTTTCAGAGTTCGATCCATCCATCCACTTTCCAACTGGCTGAATCCGAACACAGGGTCACGGGGGTCTGCTGGAGCCAATCCCAGCCAACAGAGGGCGCAAGGCAGGAACCAATCCCGGGCAGGGTGCCAACCCACCGCAGGACACACACAAACACCAAGCATGCACTAGGGCCAATTTAGAATCGCCAATCCACCTAACCTGCATGTCTTTGGACTGTGGGAGGAAACCCACGCAGACATGGGGAGAACATGCAAACTCCACGCAGGGAGGACCCAGGAAGCGAACCCAGGTCTCCTAACTGCAAGGTAGCAGCGCTACCACTGCGCCACCGTGCCGCTCCATTTCAGAGTTTACATGTTATTTTTAGTAAAATTACTGAACTAAAACTTAAGTTATATGTTTAGACAAGTTTTAATGTGTCAATAATAAGCATCGATAGAAATATTTATTTGACTTTTCCTTGTGCCATGACAAATAGTTTTGCAGACTAGTCATTTTCATTTTTCATCTCGTGGGTGTTTATTTTAGTACAGTGTGACCTGGCCTGCTTCATGTCAATATTATGGATGTTTTACAATACATCAGAAAAGAAATTGCTTCTCCAATGGTGAAAAATAATTTGTTAACAATGAAAAGCAAATTACAGACAATCCAGAGAGGCCTACACCCTAAAACACAGTTTATGGGAGATTTTATTAAGTTTTAAAGACTCTCCTAGGCAATATTCCAATTTGGCATAAGAAGGACCACTCAGCTAATTATATCCAGTAAGTCAGGCAAGTTGATATGGTGTTGAAGACATGAAGAAACAGTACTCAGTGGTACTAGGCTTAAAACCAGTTCCAAATATTTATTATATGAGATGTGAAGGAACAAGTAATTTCAATACTCTCCTGGCATTTCTAGTATTACCTTTAATTCTTCCTCCAGTCTTATCTGTTAAATCTTTAGTTTATAAGTTCTGGCAGGTCTGTGGATTCTGGAATGAGTGGAATGCCACTAGAGGCAAGCAACTGTGTTTAGATGGGGCATAAATTGTGGGGACACAGTGTACGTAAGGCTTTTAACTGTTTGGAATTATTGGGTACAGTGTCATCTGGGTCCTCTCTTCTCTGTGTATTTTGCAGAACTGAGCAGAATTTTTGAAATTAATTTTTAAATAGAATGCCAGAGTGGCATGTCATCCATGGTTGGTTCCTGTCTTAAATGTAAAACTACTCAGGTAGACCCCAGCACAAAAAACAGAAAAGCGCATTCAGCTAGTGAATAGATGAATGTAGTGCATCATTTAAAAGAATAACTTCTATAATATAAATCCAGGAGATTTGACCTCTTAATAACATTACTGCATCAAAACATGAAAGTCTTCTTACTGTGCTGCTTGTGGCAATAATTACTTCAAAGATATGAATGTATCACTAACGAACTTCATTAATTATTGATCATAAAGATCATACCTCGAATCCATCTCTCTTTGTCAATAAAAAATAAGAAAAGCATGAAATTTTGGAAACTTGAAACTTTATTTATAAAAGTGCAATCTTTTGCCTGTATAAATTGTATGCTTAGGCATGAATATACTGTATATATGAAGAATAATTCTGTGCTGTGTGGTAGAAATTTAACATCTTATTAAAGAAAGAAACATCCCCTAACAGGATAAATCAGTTATCAGGCAAGAGAAAAGCTGTTCATTGTATCTTTTAATTACTCCTCAGCAAAATGCCTTGGAGGGAGCATTCTTTAAAAGCAGTCTGTTACAGCATGGTGAGAATGCTCAGAGGAACAAAGAATAGAGGTTCATTTTATAAACAGTTGAATTTACATACTGCGTCAATCAATGCATACATATTACTCTGGTTGTTTCATTGGTTTACACCCAAATGATTTATATAAAATAAATTAATTATATTATATTCTGATTCTTCTTATACTTTTTGAGGTGAGCTACCACCCTTGAAATTTTTGTGCATGTAGCAACTGTCCATTCTCGTTTGTAGGACATCTGCTGATTTCTTTGTCATCTCTTTGTCATCTCTTAGACATCCTTCAGTACATTTTGTATATTACATCAACCTTTCTTCTGGAACATTATTTACTTGACCATCTCAGTATTTTTCCTAAACCAGTTCTTATATTTCAGTGTACAGTTTGTTGTTCACTTAACCTTTATCTGGTTTCCTGGTGTACCTGGATAGGTTTCTGACATCTATTAAGCCTTTATGCTATTTCTTTAAGATGAATGCTATCTTATCCTAAAATTATTCTTCCACAGCTGGCCTAGTCCATGTAATAAGGGGCTGCTTGTGAGTCTGTCTCTAACATCTTTTTGACTGTGTGCACTAGTCAGAGTGTACCTGTTGTATTGTTTGTCACAGTGAGCTCAGATCCATATACAGTACAAATTCGTTTCTTCGTAGTAAATAGCAAGCATGTAACTCCAACTTCTCCAGATTGTGATTAGTTTCTTTCTAATGTAGATAGTTTCCTCTAACCCAGGTTGTGGTTAGTTTCTTCATGAGGTAGGCTAGCACCATACCTGGTTCTCATGTAATAACATCTTTTATCATTTAGAATACATTAAGGTTTTTGGCATTCCAGATGAACTCCCTTGTCCTTATCAGTAGGTGCTACAAAGTAGCATTAATTTTGGAGAAACGTAGAGCATATACTGTATTAGCAAGAGGTTTACCTACCAGCTGTAACTATAATTCAAAATTTTCCTTATCATGAGGTGGCTCTGTGATAGCTGATTCTGATATAACCTTATCAACACCGAGGCATTGTTCGTTATAAATGAATTGCAATGGCAATCATGGTACTTGTCCTAGGGGGACCATTGGAACATTAGAGAGGAATCTGTGATGATTCAATTATGCCTTTTCTCTGGCTGTAGATTGCTTTAACTCCAGTAATACCTTCACACATCTTTTTCATTTTCAGTTTCAGTTTCACTTTTTCTCTTCAAGATACTAGTTCGGCCTAACCACTTTAATACTTTGTTTGAATTTAATTGTGATAGTCTGTCCAAATATGATTTATACAGTTTGCATATCTTGGATAAGGTATTTTTAAGTTATTAGCAGCTGCCCTCCACCAACAAATGATCTATGCAAAGCCCTGGCTAAATTTCAGTTGAGGAAAGTGCAGAATTGTTTTTTTTTTTTTTTGTATCTGGTCTTAGATTGTGCTATTCCTCAAATATTCAAATTAAAGTAATAAAGAGTGTCAATTTTATGATTCAGATACTTCCTTCCCATTAGTGTCATGATTGTCATCATTTGTGTTCTCCTTTTCCTGGAAAAGGTAATAGCATTAGCATGCTGACCCACCCTCCCTATCCCCAGAAACTTCCTTCATCTCTTCTTGAGGAATGTACACATCCTGCCAGGAGAGCTGAGATATATTATCCCTTCATTTTGTCCTGAGTTTGCTCATCCCAGTGGGCCATGCTTTGAATGCATCCAGTGGGCACACTAACTACATCCCCAGATTGCCTCAACTAGCTTCTCCTTTCCTGGAGAGTGAGCCCAGCAACTCTGTGCAGGAACTTTGTTTCAGCTTCTTCTACAACCACTTTCTCATTTTTTCAATCAATTCCAAGAACTCATGACCATTGGTGAGGATGTGGATGTAGACAAATAATAGACAGTTTTCAACATGGACTTTAACTCGTATTTCATCACCAAGGAACACTACAACATTTGTAAAACTATTGCTGCTTCTCCATTTTATTGTTCAATCTTATAATCATCTCTACCCTCACTTGGGAAAGTGATCTCAAGGTGCTTAAACTGCTTCACTCGATTTACACTTACCTGCAAGAAGCAGAAATCTCTTTTGTAGAAGAAAGCCACAACCTCAGATTTTGAAATGACAGTTTTCATCCCAACTGCATTATATTCAGCTGAGATTCAGCGCATGCTGGAGATCACACTATGATAAGGCCAAGAAGACAATATAAGCAGCAAACAGCAGATATGCAACCTCAGTTTCTCAAACTTGATACCAAATTCTGACTGTGTTTGTGAGTATCCAGTATCCCACTTGGGGCCTCTCCCATGTGACAGCTCCATAGTAGGAAAAAGACCATTAGTGATTAAGAATTTTGATTCTAGACCCAATGATGTGCACATTTGATTAAATCTGGAAAGTATTGTTCAACCTCCTGCACAAAGTACAGCTCCTTTCCCACCAGGTAAGTTATGGTCTGAATTCTAAGAGCCACTGCCCACTGCTAATGTCTAGTATTCCTGGATGCATTCTACTTTTCCCTACTAGCCTATGGTCCCATGCAAGCATTTCAGGATGAGCCTAACCACAGTATGTGGGTCACTGGGTCTCTAGTCATTTGCTGACAAACACCGTTCCCAGGCCTTTTAAAGCCATGGTCCTCTGTGATATAATCAGAACATTACTTAAGGAATGTTCTTTGTTTTCCCTCTCTTCTTAGACCAATTTGCCTTTGGATAACCCTTTCGGGAGCACAGATCTCCAGACAGCATAGCCCTTAGAATCACTGGGGCACACATTCATCTCCAGCTTGCTAAGGATACAATCCTCAGAGATTGGGCTATTAGCATTTAATGAGTATTTGTTTGTAGCTGCTAGAGGATGGGAAAATATTTATAGAAACAGGTACAAAACTAACAGGCTTAAGCACCGGTAGAATTTGTATCAAGGCTTTGAAATCACAAAGTATACCTTTTAAAGGAAAAAAAATATGGGAGCAATGGAACGCTGAAAAGGTAAGCACTGTGCATAGCTCTACTGTCAGTGACACAGAAGACTGAGCCTTAAGAGTGGAACAATGCATTGTCAAGCTCACCACTAAGGATGTCAAGAAGCATCAAGACCCATGACAATTAAATTAAAAGCAAATTATACTCATTAAAGCCCAGAATTTACATTCTGACTAGAAAATGCTGAAAATTAAGTGATTGGTATATGTGTTTTAGCTAACACACCTCTTAAATGTTGTATATAAGGCAGGGTCAGTAACTCATCCAAATTTTTCAAATGGAAGGCAACAGAATGTGCTCCATTATCCAATAGATATCACTTTTCGCCCTTGCTGGGAAAGTCTATGCTGAGTTATTGGAGTATAAATGTTCTGTATGATAGTTGAACCTCAGATCCAGCAATGTGGATTCCATTCGGGTCTTGCAACAGTGGAACAACTATTTGCCGTTGCACATATATTTGAGGAGACATGAATATTTATTAAACCTGTATAAATATACTTTGTGAACTTGTAAAAAGTTTATGACAGTGTGGCTTATGGTTTCTGGTGAAGGTTTTTCAAGAGTTTGGAGCCTCAGAAAAATACTACGTACCATTTTATCCCTGTATTTGTGGGGGGAAGAGTTGTGTTTTTATATGTTGCATTCACTGTATGCATTTGACACTGCCAAAAATATATCTTCTCTCCTCTTCTTTTTATGATTTTTGTGGATAGGATATTAAGTGCAGACAAGGATTGAAGAGAAGCATTTTTGTGTACCTAACGATTGCATCTCTACTGTTGGCAAATGTTTTCCTCTTAGCCTTTTCGGATTGTGATTTTCTTCAAAGCAAGAACTGTAATCGATTAGCTGGTGTTAATTCAAACCAATTTAATTAATTTGAATTAATTTGTCTCTTCCCTTGTTCATGATTTTCATAGGCAGTATATCCAGATTTAGTAAATTCTTGCACAGTGTCCAGCTTTTAGATGCAAAGACTGCATTTCTTCTGTTTGTGGATTTCATTGACGCCTGGGATCTCTTGCCTCCAGTGAAATGGTTCTCAGCTAAATGAGATGTGTCTAAGATCAGGATTAGCACCTCCAAAGCTAATGTCACAGTCCTCTAGTGGCTTGTTCTATGTAGGAATAGCTGCCATGTGAGTAGAGGTGATGGTAACATTCATCAAGAAATCAATGCAGCTGTAGCAATTTTGCTTGAATGGAGCATGGAGATCAGTCCTTGCTTTAGCTACTGGTCTTTCCAGCTAATAGTCACAACGTCACAAGTTTGGAGTAGTGACTGAAAGAGTGATATCATTTATACAATATTACAAAATGAATTTCCTATGCAGTGTTGTTGTTGGGTTCATTCTTTGTGAGGACCTCAGTGTAGAACCGTTGCTTGATGGAAGACAGTTGAGGTAGTATGCATATATAGTTAAGACACTCCCTAGCCACCTGCTACAGGGGCTGAACCAAGCTTAAATGACTGAGGGAAGATCAACGATTAGATGAAGGATACATTGGAGGGATTATATCTCTTGACTAACGTAGTAGAGTCTAGGAATTCACCAGAGGGAGCAGGAAAATGTTGCAAAAGATATTATAACCTTGCCTGTCCTGTTTGGGACTTTGCTATAACAACCATCACCAGAATCAGTGGTATGAAAATGAAATGAAATGAAAGAGCATGATTCAAAAAAGGATTATTCAAAAAACTTGTAAGCAGTCAAAAGCTGAGGAGCCCTTGCACTGGTACAGTACACGAATGGCAGACAATTAGAAATCCAAAAACAGCAGGCAAAAAAGGTCAAAAACACTTACCAGGCAATAACAATTAAAGGGAAGCATAGAAAGAGCAGAATCCAAGCAGTAATGCAGATGAAAAAATACAGCAACCCTGGATATGGAAGCAACTAAAATTGAGACTAAATACAGCTCTGCACAGATGGCCATTTTATTTCTCTTTTCCCACTAATTAAGAGATTGAAGGATAATTGTTAATTGATCATAACTGATGATTCACAACAACACATTGAGTTAGTTAGATCAAGGTACAAATCAGGGAAGAGCCTAGCCCCACAGGACCCCACACTTCAGTGTTACTTATTATAGTATCACTGCAAGATAGTCAGGAGAAATACAGCAAATGCTGCCAGATGAACAGGAAATGCAGTGATAAAGGTGTGCCCACAACTACATAATTACAATGAATTGTCAATTACCATTCCTTCTTTGAAACATAATATTTAGGACATACACCCCAACCCAGGTGAGCACAACAGTTTTTTGACTAAAATTATATCCCTTTCAGCCACACTTTCCCAAAGCCCTCATATTTACTCACCTATTCATTACTTTTTATGATCTCTCTCCTTCTGTCATTTGTTGTATTTACTAACATACAAAAGGAGTGATCAACTTTTAACATTGTTCTTTTTAAGGAGGTAATGTGCTCATTTATCCATTTTGCAATATAAGGGATGAGGCTGTTTGCTTAAAAGAAAATATTATTTTATTATTGGTCCTGAAATGTTCCGCATTTTCTCAAAAAACTGGCCAGTCTTGTAGCTGTAGTGCTGTGCGCTGTAGCCATTGAGATAAGTAGATAGTAAAATGAAATTCTTATTTGCATGTCTCCCTCAGGCTAGCACCAATAATAGTATACCTAAAGCAAACAAAACAGACAATGAATACAACACCATACACACAGTTCATTGCATGTGTGGCTGCTGAGAAACCATATGACCTGCTGATAAAAATCCTAACTAATCTAGTAGTACTAGAAGTACTTGTCCTGTACCATTTGCTAGAGTCGACGAAGGAGATGGTGTTCTTGCAGAACGGCTGAATAGAGGTAGTTATTTGCTAGTAATACTCCATGCACCCTTCAACATCCTCTGTAGTGGTCCTGAGCTAAGTAGGTACCGTACTAGTCTGTTATGTAGCCATAGCCCAGATGGATTCTGCTGTGAAGCTACACAAGCTGGAGAAAATAGAAGGAGTTATCAAGGCTTCCCTCAGAGGTCTAAAGTGATAAAAATACATACTAAAACTGAGATGTGTTTTGCCTACTACAGGTCATAAGTGATGGTTACTCCAAGAAATTTAAAGCTGATATAAATTTAATATAAATTCAATGCTGATATAAATTAACATCTGGCTTCCCAAAATGTATTATTATTTTCCTGATTTTGCTAACATTAAGAGAGATATTTTTGTCTTGATGCAATTGAGTCAAAAGACAAATCCTTTATCTTTGAGCAATCTCATCATTGTTGGTGTTCAGGCCAAATATAATGATCAAGCACGAGCGATGTTTGGCCTAGAGATTTCTGTGGGTAGGGGTGTGGGTTCAAATATGTGGTAGTGTAAAAAAGATTTGTCTTATGCTCACAGTCATAACAGGTTTGGAAGAGTATATTGTGAGTGCCATGCAGATAGGAGTTAAAGAATTATCTTACATTGTGATGGACAGCAGGCAGGGGCTGACATGATCCCTTACCTGGCCAGGAAGCCACCATACTGAATGGCCAAGAAGAATGGCAGGGTATTTGAAGTGGGTACACCAGCATCTCAGCACTCCTGGGCTACTGTACCCTTATGGCCACCTGCAGAGCTTGCTGAGAGCTGTAGCCCCATAGAGTAGCCCTGTTGGGTTTCATGGGAGCCACACAGAGGGCAGCAAGAATTTGTGATCCCTACTTTGTGGGGCTTCTGTCTGACCCGGACTTGCTTCCTACAGGTAGTCCCCTGGCACCGGAGTTACTCCCGGGTCTGAGATAATAGAATCCAGTTTGCCTCATCCAAACGAGTTGGATTTGGGTGTGGAGGACAGACAAAGCTTGCATGTGAGGAGTGGAGGAGAAGAAAAGAGAAAGAAGAAAAAGACAGAATTGTGTTGACCATAACTTCTGGAAACCTGTTGAAGGTATTTGGTCAAATAAATTATTATTTCAACCAGGAACTTGTGTCCATGTCGTTGTTTCTGGGGTTTAGGGCTCTGTGCCCCCCCTACTGGTCACAACATCTTAGATAATAAACTTGGAGAAATGAGTAAACCGTAGAGATAGAAAGTGTATTCTTTATGTATTTTTAAACTAACCATGCTACACAGTACAGTACTTAAGTTACCTACGCCCATCTATCCATCCATTTTCCAACCCGCTATATTCCTAACTACAGGGTCACGGGGGTCTGCTGGAGCCAATCCCAGCCAACACAGGGCACAAGGCAGGAACCAATCCTGGGCAGGGTGCCAACCCACCGCAGAGTTACCTACACTGTCTGTGTAAAATGCTTACAATAAAATTCACAAGAGCCTGTGAGAGGCCAGTATGTCTCTAGTTCCTTGCTACTTTACATTGAAAGTGCTACTGAACAGGAGTTGGTAAATATGAGAAACATCCAGCTGTTATTTAAAAAAGGGGCAAAAGTGAAGTGTGGAGCATTTTTGTTCATGTTACACTGGGAAATGCCTTTATTAGGTATTCACAGTGTAACAAACTTTTAAATTGAAAATTGCAACACACTGTAGTAGACAAGAGCCAAGGGTACATCGTGACAGCAGAATACCATTACTTGCCAAAACTCCAGTCAGTGTTATATTCTTTGTCAGTGGTCAGGAAAGAACAAATTGACTGTTTGTAAAATAAGAGCTGGAAGTTGTTGACTTTAAAATGGTGTGGCAGAGACATACTACTACTAATAATAATAATAATAATAATTCTTTACATTTATGTAGCACTTTTCTCACTACTCAAAGTGCTTCAGTGAATCAGAAGCCACTTCAACCACCAGTAATGTGTAGCATCCTCCAGTACACTCACCACACAGTAACTGTTAAGTGGTGAAGCAGTGAGAGAGATAGCCAATTAGAAACAGGGGATGATTAGGTGGCCAGAATGACAAGGCCATGGAGGTACATTTAGCCTGGACTTGGACATAGACCAGGGATCTTTAATGACCAAAGAGAATCAGGACTTTGGTTTTATGTTTCATCCGAAGGAAGGCACCAATTTTACAGCACAGCAGCAACCGAAGCATTTCCTAGATGGTCTCCCATCCAAGTACTGGCTGCGCCCAAACATGCTTAGCTTCAGGTGGATGACGTCTTCTGAAGTGCATGTGGTATGGCTGTTGGCAAGATAACATAAGGCAAGATCATGTATTATTTCATTTTAATTAAAATATAATAGCAGTGAAATTACAGAATTGTAGATAAATGAAAATCTGTTGTAACTCTTTACTATATTAATTTTGTGGCAAATAGACACAGACAGTTATTAACTAAATCATTTTTAATGGTAGCATTTTAAATGCAGCTTTTTTTTATGTAAACTCAATTATTTAAGATACAACAAAGTACACTACACTACTTTTCACTTCATTAAATATTATTCTGTACAGTGGCCCTATTACAATAGTTGAGGAATAACTTCCATATTATTATTGGATTCACTGTAACAAAAAAAACACCACACACACATCCTTCACTATGCTGCCATTAACTTGTTACATCTCACATAATAAACTATTAGTCTTTAGACTAAGCCCATCCCATAGTACACTTCTTCATTTAACCATACATTTAAAATTTCCCATGAGTGTTGTTCTTTCTTCTTCCTTAGATTGAATTATTTTGCTGTATCTACTGTGTTCACTTTTGCAATATTCCTCTAACTGGTTTATTTCTTGCCCACCACAATACATATTTTCCTATATGTAGCATCACTTATTAATTACTTTCGAGTTTTCCATGCAACATATAGCTGCATGTACATAGTTATTTTTTAATCCATTTAATTTCCATCATTTGTCAAAATTCTTTTGCAGATTCATAAGAAAGAAAGAAAGAAAGAAAGAAAGAAAGAAAGAAAGAAAGAAAGAAAGAAAGAAAGAAAACCTCCTTACTTTTCTAAAGATAAAATACGCAGTTAGAGTCACAGTGACATATTGACAAAGCATACTGCTATGAGTATAAATAATCCCCAGTTGCATTTCTTGAAACACTTCTGCTAAATAATTTGTTGGCTCATAGAGCTTGATATTAGTGGAATTAGTGGATTAGAGGAATGTGCAGCTTTGTTCTTAATGGTGTGAGCTGTAGGGGGCATAGCAGTACCCCAAACCCAAGACAGAAATGCCAGGTTGAAACACACATTTTCATTTAATTGAATACTTTAAACAGGCGTCTTTCTTGAGGGCATATCAATACAATCCTTTTAGACTACCCCATGGAATGCCTGTATTAAGGATCATTGTGGAGAAAGAGATGCTGCTAGTCTGCACAAGCTGAGATCTATTGTACCAGTTAGGAAATCCAAAATACATATTTACAAAGTCTCACATCCAGGAGCATGCTGATCAGCTTTGATAGTCCAACAATGTTAAATGCGAAGCTGTAAAGCTGTATTCCATAAAAACAACTCTGGCATAACAGTTTTTTATTATCCAGGTGTGCAGAGACAGAATGAACTGCAAGGGCCATGGAATTCTCTGAGGAGCATTTGTATCAGTATTCCAAATGGATGTTGCCCAAGCTGGCTAGAAGAATCTGTTTAAATATTAGTTTAGACTGTAACGTATTAATCATTTAACATTTATTGTAACATTATTTAGTATAGCTTGTAACATTTTATCTCATGTTACATTAACATATTTTAGTTTGTGAATTTTTAATCCATTGGCAATTTGGCTTTATGTGTGCCATATGTTAGATTTAAAACGCTATAGTGAACAAGAACTTTTAGCTGCTTCTTCTAGTGCCAAGGAGGTTTGTTTTGTAGTTTCATTCACCAACATATAGATAATTTAATGTTTTGTTAATTCTGGAAAGCAATATTTATCAACATCTTTCATTGTCATGTGTACAAAAGAATAAGAAGAAAAATTAGTTTTACTTAAAGCAAGTTTTCTAAAAACACATTGTTAGCAAAACCCTTTGGAAACTTGTACTACAATGAGAAAATCCTAATTACTGTAAGGCCTAAAGAAAAAGACTTGGAGTTAATAAACATAATAAATCTTGTTAAATACTCGAAAGAAATATAAACTATATTACAATAGAATTTAAACAGATTATATAAATCGAATATAGCCACCCCTACTCCTATATTTCCATGATTTTAATGAGAAATAACAACTACTGTAGTCGTAAAAGTGAATTTGCTGATTAATTTAAATTTCAGAGTATTTAAAGTCTATTATAAACTTTAATTAATTGGAGAGTTTCAGTCTGTGACTTCAAAACCCTAAACATAAATAGTGTTTAAAGAGAACAGAGCAAAATAATAAATAAACTAAGCAAAACCAATTAGATTCAATTCACCTACATGAATACAGTAGTAGTTCAAATACATTATGAATCACAGCAGAATTAGAACTGTTTACACAAATTATTGTAAAAGGACATAATGAAAACTATACTGCAACCTTAAAGTAGTAACATGTGAGATCATTAAAGCCTGTTAGGAAAACAACAAACAAATATTCATCTTTTAATAACTCATCTAAAATGCAGGAAGGAAAAATTAGATTGTCAGATATGATTTGAATGGCAAAACTGATAAAGCTTTAGAGAAGGTCCTATAAAGATACGTTACAATCACGTGCTATTGCACACGTCAGATATACGAGTTTCCAACTCTTCAAAGTGATAGGCCTAGCTTATTTGACATTTAACTTTGATCTGTTACCTCTTTCAATATTATCAAATAACAATAATAATTGTATCTGGGGAGATCCTATATAACGTCAAAATCTCCACTTGCTGCAGGGACATCGAACTGTTGGCTGTAAGTTTACGTCCCTATTACTTGCCCAGAGAGTTTGGACACGTCATTGTTGTTATTGTATACATTCCTCCTCGGGCGGACATGGAGTCAGCGAGTGACATCATCCATTCTGCTGTTGCTAAGTTACAAACGCAGCACCCTGAGGCGCTTGTGCTAATCGCTGGGGACTTTAACCATGTGACGCTGGACAAAACACTACCTGCATTCTCCCAGTATGTGGACTGTAACACCCGGGGAAATAAGACTATTGATTTACTGTATGCAAACGTTAAAGACGCATACAGCGCCACCCCACTGCCTGCGCTTGGGAAAGCAGATCATAACCTGGTTCTGCTTCAGCCTCACTATAAACCAAAAGTGAGAGTCCTACCTGTAACCACACGATCATTCAGGAAGTGGACCCCAGAGGCTGAGAATTACTCTGAGAGAATGTTTTGGAACTACAGACTGGGATATCCTGCAGGGATCTCATAGTGAGAACATTGATGAAGTTGTTGACTGCACTACTGACTACATCAACTTCTGTATGGACATTGTAGTTCCAGTAAGAACTGTACGCTGCTATGCTAACAACAAGCCATGGATTACAAGTGACATCAAGAGCCTTTTGAACCAGAAGAAAAGGGCTTTTAAAGACGGTGATCAGCATGAGCTCAAGCGCGTGCAGAAGGAACTCCGAGTCCAGCTCAGGGCAGCGAAGGAGCAGTACAGGAGAAAGCTGGAGCAGAAGTTGCAGAATAACAGCATGAAGGAAGTGTGGGTTGGGATGAAGATCATCACTGGCTGCAGCTCGAAGTGGGGTACCACCATCGAGAGAGACGTGAAGAGAGCAAACCAAATGAACAACTTCTTTAACAGGTTTGACCACCCTAACCCACTCTCACTCTCACCTCGGAGTATTGCACCCTCCACACATCCTTCTGCTGATACCAGCATAGGAGAGACATCCCCACCCATAATTACAACAGCGCAAGTGAGCAGAGAGCTGAGGAGACTTCATGCCAGCAAAGCAGTGGGTCCAGATGGATTATCGCCACGACTGCTGAAGGTCTGTGCATCGGAGCTGGGGGGTCCTCTACAGCGCATCTTCAACCTGAGCCTGGAACAGGGGAGAGTCCCGAGGCTTTGGAAAACATCTTGTATCACCCCAGTCCCAAAGGTATCATGTCCTAGTGAGCTGAATGACTTTCAGCCTGTTGCTCTGACATCACATGTGATGAAGACCATGGAGAGGCTGCTGCTTCACCACCTTAGGCCACAGGTTCAACACGTCCTTGACCCTGTGCAATTTGCATTTCAGGAGAAGGTGGGAGCGGAGGATGCCATCATCTATATGCTACACCGATCCCTCTCTCACTTGGACAGAGGCAGTGGTGCTGTAAGAATTATGTTTCTAGACTTCTCTAGCGCCTTCAACACAATCCAACCTCTGCTCCTTAGGGACAAGCTGACAGAGATGGGATTAGATTCATACCTAGTGGCATGGATCGTGGACTATCTTAAAGACAGACCTCAGTATGTGCGTCTTGGGAACTGCACGTCTGACATTGTGGTCAGCAACACAGGAGCGCCACAAGGGACTGTACTTTCTCCGATCCTGTTCAGCCTATATACATTGGACTTCCAATACAACTCCGAGTCCTGCCATGTGCAAAAGTTCGCTGATGACACTGCTATCGTGGGCTGGAGGATGAGTATAGGGACCTAATCAATGACTTTGTTAAATGGTGCGACTCAAACCACCTACAACTGAACACCAGCAAAACCAAGGAGTTGGTGGTGGATTTTAGGAGGCCCAGAGTCCTCATAGACCCCGTGATCATCAAAGGTGACTGTGTGCAGATGGTGCAGACCTATAAATATCTGGGAGTGCAGCTGGATGATAAATTAGACTGGACTGCCAATACTGATGCGCTGTGCAAGAAAGGACAGAGCCGACTATACTTCCTTAGAAGGCTGGCGTCCTTCAACATCTGCAATAAGATGCTGCAGATGTTCTATCAGACAGTTGTGGTGAGCGCCCTCTTCTACGCGGTGGTGTGCTGGGGAGGCAGCATTAAGAGGAAAGACGCCTCACGTCTGGACAAACTGGTGAGGAAGGCAAGCTCTATTGTTGGCATGGAGCTGGACAGTTTAACATCTGTGGCAGAGTGAAGGGCGCTCAGCAGGCTCCTGTCAATTATGGAGAATCCACTGCATCCACTAAATAGTATCATCTCCAGACAGAAGAGCAGCTTCAGCGACAGACTGCTGTCACTGTCCTGCTCCACTGACAGATTGAGTAGATCGTTCCTCCCCCAAACTATGCGACTCTTCAATTCCACCCGGGGGTGTAAATGTTAACATTTAACATTATACAAAGTTATTGTCTGTTTTTCACCTGCATTATTATCATTCTTTAATTTAATATTATTTATTGTATCATTATGCTGCTGCTGGAGAATGTGAATTTCCCATTGGGATTAATAAAGTATCTATCTATCTATCTATCTATCTATCTATCTATCTATCTATCTATCTATCTATCTATCTATCTATCTATCTATCTATCTATCTATCTATCTATCTATCTATCTATCTATCTATCTATCTATCTATACACATTTAATGAAAATATTCTGCTTTTGATTTTCTCTGCAAAAGCATGGCTTATCATTAGTACCATTTTTATCTATCAAGTGGCAAATCACTAGCATTTCATGTTATTTCTAATATGCTAACTGGAAATTAATAGAAACAGAATGAAGTGGGAAGGTCAGACATAACACATGGTATTTTGAAAGATTCAGATAGTATAAGAAAACAGCTGTAGTTCCACAGATGAGGAGTTTAGTGAACATCTAACAATCATCTGGTGAAGATGTCAACATTTAACAGACAGTATAAGACCTAGATCTGACCACTTTATGCAGATCATTTTTAAACAAGTCTTATCTTGTAATGAATATGTATTTTGCCAACACAAACCTATTTATTCTAAAACTATCATCTAGTCATTATGGGGAGGTGTCTATATATAAAAAGAACTGTATGTATGTATGTATGTATGTATGTATGTATGTATGTATGTATGTATGTATGTATGTATGTATGTAATTCAGTCAGTCAGTCAGTCAGTCATTGTCCAACCCGCTATATCCTAACACAGGGTAACGGGGGTCTGCTGGAGCCAATCCCAGCCAGCACAGGGTGCAAGGCAGGAAGAAACCCCGGGCAGGGCACCAACCCACCACAGGTGTATGTAATTCATCTTAAATAAAATACATTTAGTGGTGTAGTCTTACAAAATATATGAATTTGTTCTTTGTACTTGTGTGACAAATGAGAAGATCATAAGTGAGGGAGAATATTTGTTCATAGGTTCATATGACCCAAAAGAATCATAAGAGAATGAGATTGTGAAAATCATTAAATAGTCAGTCAAGTGCACTTTAAATGTCTACCTGCAAAACAAAAAAGACTGACAACATCATACATGTAGCCTAGTACTAGTGTTGCACACAGCTGAATTGATTTGTATGGTACACTGAAAAATGTTCGAAAAGAACAATTTGTTTTTGAACCACCACTGTTTGAGAATTGTTCTAATAAAGAGTATCTGAAATGTACAAATCTATGTTTTTTCATATATACTGTAATTAAATTGAAGAGAAATCATGAAATTGGACATATCTACTGTTCCACTACCAGCTGCTTTCCTTCATTATCCAGGAGAACCTACACTTAATGCTTGATACATGGCTGAAATATTTTGAAAATTATCTGCTAGTAGTTAGTGTCAATGAGGTCAGCTCCCAGAAGCTAGGCAACAGGCACTGTTGCTGCTAGGCCTGGGTAAAAATATCAATTTTTCAATTAATTGTCATTTTTTGTTTAAATGATTCAATATCAATTCTTAAAGTCTCAGGATTGATCTCTTGAATCTCTATCCTGCTCTATTACTACATGTAAATTTTTGCTTATCCCCGTTTTTGTCATCCAATCCAATAGATGGCACTAATGCGCCTCTTAAGGCTTTCTACAGAAAAAGCACTTTACTACTTTGTATAAAATGGTGTGTCCTTTTTAACTGAAATCAGTGTCTTAGACACTTAATTCAGATGTGTGGACTTACTACGGATTTAAATGGTATGTCAGTAAAGAACAACTGGATAAAAGCAAAGCCAAATGTAAGCTGTGCAATTCAGATGTTAATTATTGTTTAATACAACAAATTTGAGAAATTATTTATCTAGACGTCACCCATAAATGTAATTTCATTTGACATCCAAATCAGTATAGCCTAAACAATACACACTGGAGACAGTGAGGAGCTCCAAGATTCCGTTTACTTCAATTCATGCCCAAAAATACAGAATCTATAGCAGTTTTTATCTGTAAAGATAAGAGATCCAACAACGCACCTCACCTAGCGAAGCAAGAGGGCAGTTGTTGAAATCTTCAGAGCAGCCTGCGATACAAAATTGAGCTGTGATCAAAGCAGCTGACTTGAAGTAGCTCCATAATAGTGGAGTTATCAGTCACGATGGCTGATTCTTTTTCTTTTATGTTCCATTCATTCAATGCCACCGTCAATAAGCATCAACTCTAGATATTCATTTTAAAATGTTTTCTTTTGTCTTAGGACTGTCAGGACACATTTTTGAGACTGATTAACATGACTGCTACAAGTGATCAACTGAAGATATTTGTAACTTGTAGAATTATAGAAAGGCACGAGTTTTCTCACTGCATGTTTAATTTCAACTAATTCAAGATTATTTTAAATGTCCAATAGGGAAATAAATTTGGCTAACAGTTTAGTTGAAGGGTGTCTACAAGGAGATTCATAAAATACAAATAAGTCATTGAAAAACATTATTTAAGAAGCAATATTTGATTATTTTATAATTTTATTCTGAACATCAATGTTTTATAAAGTAGATGACATTGCATTGGACTAAAACAAGGACCCCCCCACCCTTTAATATGTGTGAACTCTGATGTAGCAATTATGCTGAATGAGTCCAGTGCTCTTTTTTTTTTTTTTTTTTTTTTTTTTTAAAGAGCAATGTTTTGTTCCACATCTTACAAATACTGATGTTAACTACTCAGTGCTAAACAAGTATACAAGTATTTCTTCTTAAATGTCATTCAGTGCTTATGCGTATGTTATAAAGTCACTCTGTAGACACCATTCAAATAAAGTGTTACTGAAATTTGTCACATTATATTAATGTTCTCTATGCATGGTTAAGGAATTTCTAAAAAAGCAACCTCTTCAAATATATCAGTGCACACTAATTCAATGAAGATAACATTGATATCAAATCGAATCCGAACCTTGTGAATCGGTATAGAATTGAATCAGGAAATCAGTGCTGATACCCAACCTTAGTTGCTGCACTGCTTGTGAACTGAGGAACACAGGTCTTTCTATATATTATCTAGTTCAGGCAACACAAACAACAAGGCACTAATTTCCTAAATAAATATAATGTAAACGTTGAAGGCCATAAATTTAGTAGGGCTACACAACAGGATAAAACTGTGGTTCAGTACATTCTGTATTACAACATCTTTTACCTGTGACTTCAAAAATGCAATCGTTGAAATTTCATAGGACCAGTTAGTAGAAAATTTGCCTGCCGATGTGTCCGTGAGAAGTTATATATGAACAAGAAAATCCAAGGTAAGGTCTTTGTTGCCTTTTTCCAGCTTTAGACAAAGCGGTTCAAAGCACAGCTTTATCAACATCATGTTGTTCCGGCCACACCCATGCACTTTGCATCCATCCAATGTTTGGCTTTATTATCCACACACAAAAGCTGTTGAAGACTTTGCCATTTTTCTAATGTATTTCTTTCTGCCTTGCAATGTAAAGTTTACAGTATTTACATTCCAGAATTATAATCTTTACATACAGATGGTGAAACAAAGCTCCTTGGAAAACTGACATGCCCTGTTACTATTAAAATCAATTGTTCTAAGCTATACCCATTGTGCCTCCTTGTTCACAGTGTCTTGTCTGTATCCATTCTACCCAGCCGATTGTGTACAAAGTATCTTGGTACTGGCACAAGAGGGAGGGTCACTCTATATAAAACAGAGGTTTCCTAGTGTGCACTGTTGACTGAAAATGGCTGATCTTGCCCTGTCCACAAAGTCTGCAATGTGTTGTTGCAGCCTGTGCCTTAGCCAATTAGTCCATGACAGAAAATGACAATAAATGTAAAGAGGGCTCTTTATAGTCACACCTCAAGACTATCGTTTTACCATCACACTTGTACACTTTTATTCAAAATGCCCCAAAGCTATTTTCACTTTGCAGGTTACTACTTCAGCTATAGTTGCCTTTTTAGTAACTGTTTTCAGTCATCATGATCAAAAGAGGGGCATTATACACTAGATCAGCCAATTATCACCCTCAGGCCAGTGGGACAACTGAAAGAATTAACAACATACTCAAAGAAAGATGACAAACTCTTTGTTTACAAAGCAAGTCTTAGAAATCATCAATTACAGAATTCCTTCATGTTTTTAGATGAACGCCTCTTGCAATTACAGGTATTTTGCCATTTAAGCTGCTTCATGGGTACAAGATGCATGCCAAGTTGACAGCACCTGATAGACTAGACAATGCAGACATGCTGATCCGTCCTCAGAGCAAGGCCTGATTCCTGTTTCAACAGTGAAACAGTTTATGCTTGCCCCAGAAGGAAATATGGGGAACTCCTTGAGTGGACATGTGTGCTTCCAGTCAATGTGGCTATTGTGAATTTTAGTTCTGAACCTCCTGACTCCAATTCCATCATTATTTTCCACATTTATTTTGTTTGTCTTTATTGTTATCTTTGTGACATCGCCATGCTACTGTTTTGAGCTTTATTTTGTATCATATTTGCTGGCATTTTAATTTTTTCTGTGTTTCTGTGGGATTTCAGTTGTTGGCACGAACATCTGTTTGACACAACATGATCATGCGACATTTGCAGTGTAATGTCATCACCATGCATCTGTTTAAAATGGCACAATGGTAACTTCTTTGACAAAGTACTGTATGTGGCTAATATCTAACTTTAAATTGCTACTAGGTATGTAGGGGAAGGATTATAAAGCAGTTAAGACACTTTACTTTTTGTTCAGCCCACAATTGTTTATAGAATGATTTTTGGTTACTATATTATCATTTAATTTTGTTTCTCTATAGTTTAGACCTCTTAGCTTGTTCTATGACTACTTTTTGAATATTCCTTATCAGAATCTTCGTTTCCAAGTCAACAAACTCAGTGTTTTGGGTTGAGTGTCATAGCTTATGATGTGCTATTATATGTAATGTATCATTCATCCATCCATCCATCCATTTTCCAACCCGCTGAATCCGAACACAGGGTCACGGGGGTCTGCTGGAGCCAATCCCAGCCAACATTACATATTCCTTGATACAAGTTGCATTGACTTTTTTTTCTTTTTGCCAGGGGTGGGGTTAGTTATATAAGGAAGGAGTTATATTATTTGGGACTATTAATGCAAGACAGTAAGTGACATTATTTAAATGATATATACAGTATATAAAGCACACACATATGTGTGTGTGTGTAATTATATTATTTTGGTTTATAGGGTGTGATGGATGGCCGGCTAAATATTCCGGCCCACACCTCCAGGCCGCCAGGTGGAGCCCTCCCAACAGCATGGAGGTTCCCCGAATTCCAGCAGGACCTTATGGATCTTGTAGTTTGTATACACAGCCCTGCTGGCTACCTTGGGGACCACCGGGAGTCGCTGTAGGGATGCTGTCAGACTCTTACGTGCCCTATAACCCGGAAGTGCGTCATGATCACATGACCAGAAGGAACAATGTGCTTCCGGGTTGAAGAAAAGGACTTTTACTCTGACCCGGAAGTAATGAGGACTTGTGGATTGCTGGACATGAACCACCTCCGGTGTCAGGGGGGTATAAAAGGATGCTGGGAAAGCCCAGAGATTGAGCTGAGCTGGGAGGAAGCGGTGGTGAAGTGTCTGGGAGAGGAGGAGTGGTTATTGTGCTTTATTATTGATTATTGGTATTTATATGTGTAGTGTGGAGTGGAGGGTGCTTAGTGCACACTATTATTATAAAAATAAAAAGTCTTGGACTTTTACCTGGTATTTGGCGTGGTACCTGAGGGTTCGAGAGGTCGATAAAAACCTCAACTGTTACAAGGGTTATTATTGTAATATGTACAGATTCAGTGAAATTCATATTTGTGTGTGTTAATTGTCATGCAACACATCGACACTCTGAGGCACCATGATTTAATCAAAACATCTACCTATTTTAATCAAAACGTATGTCTTCCATACATGAAAAAAATCTCATAGCAATTTTATCATACGTCTTTGTGTGCTTTGCACATTCTCCATTGTCGGAAAGGATTTTCTCTAGTTTCCTCTCAAAGGCACATTGAGTTAGGGTAACAGATGACTCACACAATAATACAGATATGTATATGTGATGCAGTGTGCGCTTGATGGACCAACCAAACCTGATGTTGACTTGTGCCCAACTTTGTGCAACCCTGTATTGAACTAAGCAGATTAGGAACATTAATAAATGAATATACAATATTTCTATATTGAGGATCCATCACAAAAGAGCTACCATTTTGTGGCTACAAATGCAGCCTGCCACCAAGCAAAATGGTGTGCACCCATTTGCATAATTGTTCTGTAAAAGAAGGTAGTGTACACACTAAAATGTGTGGACTTTACCAGAAACTAGAGTTCTAACAACAACCAAAAGAAAAAGCATTTTAAGGAAAGTAGATATGTTTCTGACTTGTGTTTTGTTTCATGACTTTAATTCTGTTTCACATCTAATAATACAGTATATATAACACATTTTCATGCACCAGCTCTTCTTACATCCACTACAGGGTTCCTGTTGGCTTCTAATACCTTTGTTTCCTGCAACTTCCAGTCTGTTCTACCAAGCAGGTTTCTTACCCTACCTACAATGTACTTTGGTTACTGTTTGGTTAATGTATTGGAGATTTGTCAGCTGGTGAAATGTGGCCTTATGTACTTATATTGCACTGTTTGCTGTAAACTGCTCCGTTTCCTTCTTTATGAAATAGCTGAAAAACATGTGATTGCACAAATTATTGGAAAATATTACTGAAAGTTAGACATTACAATTAATTATTTTCAAACAGTGGCAGATGTCCTCTCACATGTTAAGGCAGAGTAATAATGGAAGCATGCAAGACTGATTAGAAAGGATGGAAAATACGAGCACAAAACATTCTTGCCAAGACACAGTGTCATCAATGAGCATGGGAACATGGATGGATAATTAATTGATTAAATAATCAATTATCATCTTTGCTTTGGATAAAGCCCATGATTATTGGGACCTTTCAGCAAGGGTCCCACTTCCTTGCTTTCCTCTGTGGACTGGAATTCCCAGCTGTTAGAGTTAAGTAAGTACAATACTATATACCAAGACAAATGAATCACATTTGTTGTAAGAAACAGAATGATATAATTTGTTGATAAACACAATGATTACAGTATAAAAATAGAAGGCTATCAACACAAAACATGGCACGCAAAACACAAAGGTCAAACAAACATGTAAACCAGAAGAAACTTTTCTACGTCCTCAAGGGATTTAAATTTTTTTTTATTTTGCTTTCAAAAAGCATTTTCATTTAACTTAATCTCTTTGTTACATTCATGTGATGTCAACAATAGCTCACGGTCCTTATTGCTGTAATGCATGGTCATGAATGAGAGTGGGCTTAGGCTCTCTTGCTTGTTATTTATATGAAAACCTGTGAAAGCTACCAGTTTCCTTGACACAGGTATTGCTGACCTTGTTACACAGTAACAAATAAATAATAGAATCTGCTGGGTGTCTGTTTTACTAGTTATTTAAAGATTTAATTTATGTTGCCATATATGTGTGGTGTAGGCTAATGTCTTTGATATGGGTTCAACCGAAGGAGGAGGAGCACACTCATTTTTCTTTTCTGCATGGTCATTTATCTGTGTCCTTAGTTAAGTCTTCCTCTGTTTACAGAGGATGGTATACACTTTGCTGTGTACTCTACAACTCTGCAGGAAACTGCATGACTCACCCTGCTAATATGTGATAGAGTTCAAGTTAAACAGAATGTGCCACAAGAATTTAGGCTTTTCGATTCCCTATTCCCAGACTGAGTTGAGTTACTAGCACAGATTGTGGAGAAACTGATCGTAGAGCTAGTGATCCCCAGGATATTTAGATGAATTTTAGAGAGTGTCTAGCTTGGGAAAAAACAGATGCACACCAAGGTGTTTCTTCCTGCTGACTGGATCAGAGCTCACCTCAACTTTCCATTAAAATTTAGCTCATGAGTGTGTCTATCCGGATAGGTCAGCTTACAGTTATGAAATTCAAAACAGATGCCTGGTCTAGCAAAGTCTTAGTAGGTTTGCCCTTATCTTGACTAACACAACTAGTTATCACATAAAATAGACAATGCTATGTTTGCTAATAATACAACTAGTAAGAGGTAGATACAGGAATTTACATAATCTTCCCATGTCCATGTGAGTTTCCTCCCGATACTCCAGTTTCCTCCCACGCTCCACATTCATGCAGTTTAGGCAAATTTCCGTTGCTAAATTGGCCATAATATGTGTGTGTATGTGTAATTGTGCTCAGAAATGGCACCCTATCCAAGTGTTGTTCCTGCCCTGAATAAGTGAGTGAAAAAGATGGATAGATGGATGTAGCATGCTAACTTGTTTATCCAATTGCCTATCCTCACACCAGCAGAGTGCAGCACTAACTTTCATGAGTTTATTTTCATTTTACAGTCTCATACAGGCAAGCAGCAGTGCAAATTATGCCACTGCAGATAACTGCCTAATAAAATAACAGCTAAAAGTGATGTACTTTTTCTTTATTTACATATATATATATATTTTTTGGACATGATTACACGTAGTTTTGTAAAAATCACCTTCTTTTTCCATCAGATTTGTAACAACCACTTACAAAAGCAACTGTAATTACAACACAACTTTATTTACAAACAGTAATTTGCATGTACTTGTACTTTATAAATATCTGAAAATTTTAATTTCATTATAAAACATAAACTAAAATGAAGAATAAACACACAATATTTTTAAACATTGAGTAGAAGACTTTAGGCCATCCTTGATTAAAGAATTGGGGGGTTTTGTGGTGCAATTGTTATCATTTCTGCTTCAGTTTCATCACCTTGGGTTCACATCCTGTCAATGTAAATGGTACGGTGTTGTTTGTTCTGCCAATATTGATGTGTGTTTTCCTGTGGATTTTCTCTGGATATTTAATTTTTCTTGCTGTGCAAGGCTGATTGACAAGTGGTTTATTGTAAATAAGTATACTTTGTGATGGACTGATGTCTCATCCAGGGCTGTTCAGTTGTACAAAAAATTAAAGAAAATAAGTAAATTTAAATTCAGATTAAACTGTGGTATTTGAAAAAGGCACAAATAGTTTAATTTTTAAAGAAAGCAATAAACACATTTTGAAATAATACGCAGAACAACAATAAAACTGAAAGGGCAATTTTCTATATGCTGCATTTAAGCATGTATTTTTTTTACTCTGTAATAACTGTTTAAGCAAGTGAGATCAGAGATCCTGAGGTAACTGTGATTTGAGCATATAGTGTTTATTTAAACTCTAAACAGATAATTAATGGGAATGGTTGGCCGTGTCAAGAGAGAAACTTAACTGCATGTCTTCTTGGTATGCTTTACAGTCTAGGTAGCTGATAATATTTCCAGTGTAATAAAAAGTAATCCATTTCTGTTGATCTTGCATTAAAGTGTAGTTTGTGTTCATATTGCTTCCTACAAACCCCATTTATAATTACTGTTTATAAGTCTAAAAGCAGTAATAAAAGGCCTGCTGTGCACATTTCTTTCAGAATGGAGTAACGTGCACTAACACTGTTGTCAGTTATTAAAATTGTGGATAATAAATATAGTGAACCTGTGAATTGCTTGCTCCTATTGGAGTAAGCACTGATTACAGACACTGCCTTGAGGACATAAATTGGTCCACACAGTCATCTGTAGTTTTCAAAGATACACCTAATTATTTACAGTTTTGTTCATTTTTAATTATTTTGGTCCACTGCAGATTGACCTGAAAATATTTTTGATATTCAGTATGTTAATTTCCAGATGTTGAAATACACATGGTTTTAGAAGTTTAAAATATATTTTTAGATATATACTGTATATTATACTGTATACTGTACATTATTATTATGCATATTATTAATTTCACATTTCGTATAACCATAGAGAGTGTGTCTTACTATATTTCTAATTCAGTATACACTGTTCTATGTGTTATGTATCTTTTCCAATATATTCTCAAAAGTACAGTGTATCCATTTGAGTAAACAGCATATGCTTTGAGATGCTGACATTTTAGTAAAGCATGTACGTAACTTCCTCTGTGTTATGAGACCAGTCCAGCCTGTAATTAATGTGGACCCCAAAATACTTAGTACAATGCATCACCTCAGCATCCGACTGTGCACAGTGACCAGACATAAAGGCTCTTTGGTACAGTGAAAAGTCAATAACCAGTTCCTTGGTTTGTTGAAGTTAAGTTGCAGACAATTCTTTAGGCACCAAGAAACAAAGGTCTCCACCTGACTCTTATGCTCTGTCTTATCACCCTTATAAATACACTCCATAAGTGCAGAATCATTTGAGAATTTATGCAAGTGACATAACCTGATGTTATATTTATAGACACAGGTTTACAGAGTGAAGAGAAAAGGAGACAGAACTGTTCCTTATGGTGCTCTAGTGTTGCTAACATCTGTATCAGAAACACAGCCCTTCAGTCTCACAAACTGTAGTCTGCCTGATAGATAGCCCATTATCCAGGACACCATAGGCTCATTCACCTGTATATATTTGAACTTACCCCTTAACAGAGAAGGCTGGATGGTTTTGAAGACACTGGTGAAATCAAAAAACCAGGTGGTCTGTCACAAGAGGACTAATATAGTCCAGGACCAGCCTATCAAACATCTTCATTATGTGAAATGTAAGTGCTACTGGTTTGTAGTCATTTGGTGAAGTGGTGCCTGCCTTCTTTGGGAAAGGAACAATGCAGGATGCTTTCCACAGCGGCAACACTTTTTGGAAATTTTAGGGACAGAATGAAGAGCTGACAGGAAATTAAACAAGCTGGTCAGCACGGGTCTTAAGTTGGTCACCAAAGTTAGATTTACTGTATCTAATCTAACATATCTGAGACTGACTGAAAACTATAACATTGCTAAAATGTCCTAAACTTTAAAAACACAGAGTTAAAAGAGGGTGCTTCTACTTTTTCACAGTGTTGTATATACAAAGTTTTCAGTGGAGATATTTTGAAATTTCCGAATTTCAGTAGTGGATTATGTCCTTAACAACCCATATAGCTACAGTATATGTAGCAATCTTCAATTTGAAATGGTTCCTATGTCAAATCAAGTAAAGTCAAGTTTATTGTCGTGTACATTGTACAATGAAATTCCCACTGGCATAATCTCATTTATTCTCCTCATGGCTCTGACTCCCATACAAGAAACTCAGTGTCCTTTATGCCAGACCTGGAAGTATTTCCATATTACATATTACATCCAGGAAGCAGTCTCTAGGGGGACAGTCTGTTCCTGCAGCTCCCCCTGGTGGCACCCATGGACCACAACAAGGCTAGTTAATGGAACTGCAATTCACAGTCTGCCCTGTGGTTATCCATGCAGGCACCGAAGGCCAGAAAAGCTGCCACTTATTGTATCAGGGGAGCAAATAGTTCATGCAATTAGTCTCTCCCTTAAACTGGCCTCCCAGCTGGGTAACAAACCTTGAACCATCCCAGCTGGAATACCAGCCCATGCCTGGTGTCCATGACCCAGAGTAGGTACAAAATAATTGTGGTGCCAACCAGGCAAACCCTGTTTAATAAAAATAAATTTAAAAAAACACACGCATAATGGCACCACAAAAAACAGCTGGCTTATAGTCTTCTATTCTGCTGTAGTGGCATTTTTAGAGTGTTCTGGTCTGGAGTCGTCCTTGATAGTTGAGCTCTCAGGTCCACATGAGATGTCACCTTCCAGGGGTTTCTCACTTTTATAATGGGTGAACTAGAAGGGGCAAGGCTTCTCTGGCTCTGTTGTCCTCAAGGGGTGGTTTCTCTGTGCTGTGAAGAAAACAAGGAAACAAGACTCTCTTCCAGAGGTGGTACCACATTAGGTGAGCCTGGAAGGCAATCCCCTGACACACATGCATGATAATATTAACATATACTAGGGGGCTTTGCCCCTGCTCGCTTCGCTAGCCAACATCTGGGTTTGTTTAACTGGAAATACAATTTAAAGAGATTGTTTTTTTCATGGGAATTGTTACATATGCATTATGTTCACTTTTACTTTAAAACCTCAACAAATACAATATTTTGAATCAACATTTCTTCAAGATCGCATTGAATTTTGATTCCTTGTTTGGTCTTACAATGTGATAATGCAACATGTAACTGCCCATGTGTAAATATTGTTTCTTTCTCTCTTATAAATAAACCAACTTTTTCAAATGTTTGTTTGTCCTTGTGATTTGTTAATTGTCATTGCAAAAGCTATTCTCATGGGAAACTGTAAACATTTTAATATGAATGGCATATCAAGATCTCCTTTTGTGTCTGTTATTTGCAGAATAACAACAACAACAACATTTATTTATATAGGACATTTTCATACAAATAATGTAGCTCAAAGTGCTTTACATGATGAAGAAAAGAGAAAAAAGACAAAGTAAGAATTAAAATAAGACAACACTAATTAACATAGAATAAGAGTAAGGTCTGATGGCCAGGGAGAACAGAAAAATCAAAAATACTCCAGATGGCTGGAGAAAAAAAAAAAATCTGCAGGGTTTCTAGGCCATGAGACCTCCCAACCCCCTCTGGGCATTCTACCTAACATAAATGAACAGTCCTCTTTGTATTTTAGGGTTCTCATGGAAAGACTTGATGATGATGGTCATGTAGACTTCTGGCTTTTAATCCATCAATGTAGGAACATCATGGTGCTTTGATTAGGTGGTGGTGGCGCAGGTCGCCACCACAGAAAACTGGGAAAAGAAACAGAAGAGAGAGTAGGGGTTAGTACGGATTTTAGAGCCACCATGAATAGTTATGATAATTAATTGAATATACAGAGCATCAGGATTAAACTAAATTGAAGTTATGAGAATATGTACTACATTACCTTTCTTGTCACCTGTTAAAATTTTACATGTTGGAATTGTTCTACCAATTTTCTTGTCCCATTGCATAGCCCATCACTAAACTATTGAAATTTAAATTTTGAACATGATCAATGAGACCTTGCATATGTTCCATTCTAAGTTTTGTTTGATTCGATTTAATAAAGAAGAGATGATTAGCTTTGACTTTTAGATATGCATTAATGATGTAATGTTGCAATAGATGTTGAGATGACAGAAGTGGGTTAAATACATTGGAACGTATCGCTAATTTTGACCCGAAATATTGTGTGGGTGATATTCATTTTTCTGAATGCGTTTGTTTCATATTTTACGACCATCCTGTTTTGCCATCTGGGAAAAGCAATGGAAAGAGGAAAGGTTTGTGTTTTGCTTTTGGATATACACGAATATCTACTTTCTTCTTCACGCGCGCCCACGGGTGAAGAAGAAAATAAAAAGTCCTTGTTTTATATGTGCCTCTGTGTCCTTCTGTTCCGGGTCGGGCGCCTGTATAGTGCCTTTTCTACAATATATATATATATATATATATATATATATATATATATATATATATATACAGTATTTGTTCCAATGATTGAATGTTCAGCAATCTTCCAGCTTGTGGTAGAAACTGTACCTCTCCCTGTTTCAAGTGTTTTGATACTGTTTGCCAGAAGGTAGAACGGCTGTGCAGCATGGCTGAGGTCCTCAGTTATCCAGTTTACTTTTCTAAGGCAGTGAGGGTTGTACATGTTCTGAACAAACTGATGAAAGTGTGTGTATATATTTAATAATTTATTTACTTATCTATGGTGCTCATTTAGCTGTCAAGCAAAAAAAAAAAATAAATAAATAATCCATTCAAACAAGTTAATAATTCATTTGAATGTGTTAACTAATTCGTTCAAATGAGTTAATAATTTGTTTGAACAGATAATGATTTTTTTCTCTGTTTAACAGGACTCCGTACTTATCTACCTATTTATATATATATTTATTTAAAGAGCTTCTGTAAAATAAAAAATAAAAATCCCCCTGGAGTCTAAATAAATTGGACTGCACAACAACCATTTTTTCCAGTACTGCCTCCCTGTTTTTAAGAGCCCATGGTACGCTCTGTCCAGTATTAAATATATGTTTTCATTTTTACTTCTATGAGGAAAACATTTCGGGGTTACTGAATGGAAAATTATGAAGGAGAATAATGTTTTCTATTGCAGACCGAATACCTGAACATTTCTTTTTTCAAAATGTGCAAATCCAGAGGTTGATAATGTCATATACTTTAAAGTAAACAGGCAAAATAAATTAAGATCTAGCCATCCTTTTAAAATATTAGTATAAATATTCATTGCAGGCTTGAACTTTAGAATTTTGGTTACTTTTCCAATATTCATATTCAAGTATAACATTTAAGTTATAATTTTGTATATTTCAGCATGAAGATGATGGAATAAATCATGAAGATTGCAATGTAAGTATTCAATGTATGCACATTGAGGCTGTTTGCATACATACTACTATAACATGTCCATTTGTATATTACTGAAGAGTATTTATATGTATCAATTCAAGTTATTCATTTTGAGTACAGTATAGAAAAAAAAAATATTTTTCCAAAATCAAATATTCTGTTGATACTGCTATTGAGTGCACAGACAAAGGGGGGGAAACAGTGTATATATTTTAAATCTATTCATGCTGGTTAATTCCAGGGGTAGTTGTTTTTTCCAGGTCAACAGAGTAAAAACTGTAAAAACAAATTGAAAATGTTATGTGAGCAAATATTTGATATTCCAATGTCTTCCCCCTCTTTCAAGAAAAAGAATCCTGTCATAGAAAAAATATGTGTGGAGAAGCATGTCAGACAAAGTTATGATGTTTTCAGTGGTCATAGGTGGAAAGTTCTTCCTCTCCTCACCCCCTCCTCCCCTTTTAAAGTTACCTGGAGTCATGTGAGTAGTTGGGCCAATCCTTTTTGACTTTCTTCTGAACTTCTTGGGGTGGGCCAGCCCTCAGAAACACCTGATTATTCCTTTTGGGTGTGCCTTTTGTGACACACTTTGAATCATGCCCTACAAAGAGAGTAGCAGACTCTGAATTCTCAATGATTCTCTTCTTATTGAATTCCCCAGTGACTGACCAGGAGATGGACCAAAGTGTGTATTACTCTACTTTCCCCTTTTGTATTCTTTAATGTGTAGCCTTTGTCAGAATGCATCAAATCCCATAAACTTACCACTGTTTATAAGGTATTGTACTTCTATAACCTCAGGCAATTACATAGAGTAAAAGACATGCAGGAGTTAAGTTACAGCTTTAAATAATGTATTATTGATAATATTCATAAAATGATAACAATAAACAAAGTATATTTGAAAACTGGCAACCATACAGCATGATTAATGCTGAGGTTTAGTTTCAGGCGGCACACAGACTTGTTAGTTACTTAAAATGTCTCTAGTTAAGTCATCAATTTTAGTCAGCTCTCTTCTGAACAGACTGCATGCCTGTCTCAATATGGCTGCCGAGTTGTACTTCTCAATGTGGTCTTCTTTTTAGTCAATGTTGTGTGAGACGCTCCTACATCATGATGGTGTGAGATTGAGAGTGAGGGGTAAAGCAACCAAATTTATGCATTCTTTGTCCAGATCCTTACACCAATAGGGCGATGTGCTACAGAATGGCCTCTGATTCAAACTAATCCCAAATAGCAGTACTTCAGACCAATGGGGGTACACAATACCTTTCACACCTGCCCTCAAAACCATTTGTTGAGCTGATGCTTGCCAACTAGGTAGTCTGACTTTTCTGTGGGGGTTGATTGAGAAAGTCCAACAGAGAATCACTTGCCAAACTGGTTTTAGGCAATTGCCTCAACCCTGTCATAAAATTCCTCACTTAGTCCTAAAGACTGGGGGGAGTGGAGGCAGGGGCGGTTCTTAAACATTAAACCATTACTGTTCTTATCAATGATATAACACCAATATTACATTGCTTTGTTTAAGTTACTAATAAATACATACTAAACATGTATCAACTTATATACAAAATTTCAAACCACAAAACTTCTATGAAATGTTTATTAATTAATGAAGGGTTTGCCTAACACACTGAGCACAGAGTTTAATGGAAAATCTCAAATACTTGTAGATTAAGGTCAAATTTGTGTATGGTTCCAAGTTACTGACAGGTCTCCCAGGTATCCAAGACATTTCTTAATTTTTAAAAGCAGGCAATAGCTTAGACTGGGGAAGTCAACTCTGGTCCTAGAGGTCCACAGAATGTGCAAGTTTTCATTCGAACCACTCTTGTAATTAGAAGCCAAGCCTTGCAAATAATGAAATTTTGCATTTATTTATATGACTTTTTAGTGCTTTCATTCTTCTAGGGCAAATCTATATAACCACTGCAAATTTTTTGTTTTCTGAGAACATCATCTGTATGTTTTGTGGTCCAGAACATAATTGTACCTCTTGGTTTTTCCCTTCTCTCTCATTTATTTAAAAACATTGTATTAACACAGATATTGATATATCAATATCAACATGCGGACAACAATACAGATTTACATACCGGATCGGTCAAGTCCCGGGTTAACAATGACTGCCACCAGTACTGTTAGCCAACAGGGTGCTGGTGGAAATTGGGCTATTGTTGGCTGAAGAAGAAGAAGAAGGGGGGAGATGTGTCTGGCGGAAAGAGGAGAGGAGGAAGGTAAAGAGAGTGGAACTGAGGGTAGGATCTTTGAATGTTGGCAGTATGACTGGCAAGGGGAGAGAGTTAGCCGATATGATGGAGAGAAGGAAGGTTGATATATTGTGCATGCAAGAGACAAAACGGAAATGGAGTAAGTCCAGGTGGATCGGAGGTGGATTCAAATTGTTTAATCATGGTGTGGATCAGAGGAGAAATGGGGTAGGGTTATTCTGAAGGGACAGAATGTCAGGTGTGTTTTGGAAGTGAAAACAGCATCAGACAAAGTAATGATTATGAAGCTGGAAATTTGAGGTGTGATGATAAATGTTGTTAGTGCATATGCCCCACAAGTTGGGTGAGAAAGAAGATTTCTGGAGTGAGTTGGTTGAAGTGATGGACAGTGTACTCAAGGGTCAGAAAGTGGTGATTAGAGCTGATTTCAATGGACATGTTGGTGAAGGGAACAGAAGAGACGAGGAGTTTATGGGTAGGTATGGTGTCAAGAAGAGGAATGAAGAAGGTCAGATGATAGTGGATTTTGCAAAAAGGATGGGCATGGCTGTGGTGAATACATATTTTAAGGGTGACATACAAGAGTGGAGGAAGATGCACACAGGTAGATTATATCCTAGGCAGAAGAGTCTCTCTGAAGGAGATTAAAGACTTCAAAGTGGCAGCAGGGGAAAGTGTAGTTAGACAGCATAGGATGGTGGTCTGTAGGATGTTGTTGGAGATCAAGAACAGGAGAAGAGTAAGGGCAGAGCCCAGGATCAAATGGCGGAAGCTGAAAAAGGAAGACTGTGAGGCTGAGTTTAGGGAGGAGGTAAGGCAGGCACTGGGTGTCAATGAAGAGTTACCAGACAGCTGGGCAACTACAGCAGAAGTATTTAGGGTAACAGCAAGAGGGTGCTTGGCGTGACATCTGGACAGAGGACGGAGGAAAAGAAAACCTGGTGGTGGAATGGGGAAGTACAGGAGATTATACAGAGGAAGAGGATGGTGAAGAAGAAGTGAAATAGTCAGAGAGATGCAGAAAGTAGACAAGAGTACAAGGAGATAAGGCGCAAGGTGAAGAGAGAGGTGGCGAAGGCTAAAGAAAAGGCATATGGTAAGTTATATGAGAGGTTGGACAATAAGGAAAGAGAAAAGGACCTGTTCCGATTGGCTAAACAAGAGGGACCGAGCTGGGAAAGATGTGCAGCAGGTTAGGGTCATAAAGGATAAAGATGGAAACATACTCAAAAGTGAGGAGGGTGTGTTGAGAAGATGAAAAGAGTACTTTGAGAGGCTTATGAATGAAGAAAATGAGAGGGAGAGTAGGTTGAATGATGTAGAGACAGTGAATCAGGAAGTGCAACAGATTAGCAAGGAGGAAGTAAGCACAGCTATGAAGAGGATGAAAGTGAGAAGACACCTGAGGAGTGGAGAAGAAGTGTGCTGGTACCAACTTTTAAGAATAAGGGGGATGTGTAGAGCTGTAGGAAGTACAGGGGAATAAAATTGATGAGCCACAGCATGAAGTTGTGGGAAAGAGTAGTGGAAGCTAGGTTAAGAAGTGAGGTGATGATTAGTGAGCAGCAGTATGGTTTCATGCCAAGAAAGTACACAACAGGTGCAATGTTTGCTCTGAGGGTGTTGATAGAGAAGTTTAGAGAAGGCCAGAATGAGTTGCATTGCGTCTTTGTGGTCCTGGAGAAAGCATATGAGAGGGTGCATTGAGAGGAGTTGTGGTATTGTATGAATAACTTAGGAGTGGCAGAGAAGTATGTAAGAGTTGTACAGGATATGTACGAGGGAAGTATGACAGTGGTGAGGTCTGCGGTAGGACTGACGGATGCATTCAATGTGAAGGCGAGATTACATCAGGGATCGGCTGTGAGACCTTTCTCATTTGCAATGATGATGGACAGGTTGACAGATGAGATTAGACAGGAGAACACTTGACTAAGATGTTTTTTGATGACATTGTCATCTGTAGCAAGAGTAGGGAGCAGGTTGAGGAGACCCTGGAGAGGTGGAGATATGCTCTAGAGAGGAGAGGAATGAAGGTCAGTAGGAACAAGACAATACATGTGTGTGAATGAGAAGGAGGTCAGTGGAATGGTGAGGATGCAGGGATTAGAGTTGGCGAAGGTGGATGAGTTTAAATACTTGGGATCAACAGGGATTGTGGAAGAGATGTAAAAAGAGAGTACAAGCAGGGTGGAATGGGTGGAGAAGAGTGTCAGGAGTAATTTGTGACAGACAGTTATCAGCAAGAGTGAAAGGGAACATCTACAGGATGGTAGTGAGACCAGCTTTGTTATATGGGTTGGAGATGGTTGCACTGAATTGAAAGCAGGAGACAGTGCTGGAGGTGGCAGAGTTAAAGATGTTAAGATTTACATTGGGTGTGACGAGGATGGATAGGACTAGAAATGAGTACATTAGAGGGTCAGCTCAGGTTGAACAGTTGGGAGACAATGTCAGAGAGGTGAGATTGCATTGGTTTGGACATGTGCAGAGGAGAGATGCTGGGTATATTGGGAAAAGGATGTTAAAGATAGAGCTGCCAGGCAAGAGGAAAAGAGGAAGGCGTAAGAGAAGGTTTATGGATGTGGTGAGAGAAGACATGCAAGTGATGGGTGTGATAGAGCAAGATGTAGAGGACCGGAAGATATGGAACTCGATGATCCACTGTGGAAACACACAGATATTACATGATGCATATACACTGGTTTAAATAGAAACATGTTATTTAAACCTTAATGCAGCAGTTTAAAGCTAAAATAGGTAATTAAGGGTTCTGAATCATAACAAACGAGTTAAGTAAAACTAAGCCCAAAAAAGATTAGTAAAAAAATAAATGGGTTCTAATTAAAAGTTTGGTTTAAGCAAAATCCTGCCACTGCTGCGGACCTCCAAGACTGGAGTTGCGTACCCCAGGCATAGACTGTAGATATCTGTCTGTTTTGTTTTGCATTCACACTGCATTTTTTCTGATATGGACTAGTATCTTAGTCTTAGGTTCTACAACTACTTAACCCTCTGTGCTCCCCTCCTTTAAGAACATTGAAGAGTTTTGGCAACAAGACGTCATTCAGCCCACAAAAGCTTGTCAATCTTGTTTCTCCTAATTTTTAAAAAATTTTTATTAAGTCAAGGTTTGAAACTCTCTGAAGGATCTACAATACAACCTAGTCGTTTATTTAATGTATTCTTGATACTCTGTGAGAAGAAATGCATTTTAACCTTTCTGAGAATTTCACCATTAACTGGCATCTACAGTATTTGTGCCACCATGTTCTAACTCAAGTTAGCTTCAGGGGAAGTAAATCTGACTATTGCTCTACTAATTTCCTACATAATTTTCTTCAGTCTTCCTCATAGTTCATACACTGCAATCCTAGGAACACTCTAAATGTTCCCCCCGGACTATTTTTTTCAAAATATTTGAATTGTCAAACCAACATACAATACAATACAATACAGTTTATTTTTGTATAGCCCAAAATCACACAGAAAGTGCCGCAATGGGCTTTAACAGGCCCTGCCTCTTGACAGCCCCCCAGCCTTGACTCTCTAAGAAGACAAGGAAAAACTCCCAAAAAAACCTTGTAGGGAAAAAATGGAAGAAACCTTGGGAAAGGCAGTTCAAAGAGAGACCCCTTTCCAGGTAGGTTGGGCGTGCAGTGGGTGTCAAAAGAAGTGGGTCAATACAATACAATGCAGTTCACAGAACAGAACAATTCCTCAATATAGTAAGAAATAAAAAATATAAATTTTAGAAGTACAGAGAAGAATTTAACAGTAGATGATATATCCCATGATAAGATTTGGATTTGTGTAGAGTCCTGGAGACCTCATCCTTCAAGCTGCCTCCCCCATTTGGCCATTCCACGGCTGAAACAGTGCTGGGCCAGCCAATCCGATGAAAGGACCCCTCTTTCCCACGATTCCTGCAGATCCTCCATCTGGGATGACTTTTCCTTAGGCAGGCAAAACAACTTGGCAGGTGGGCCATGGCACCAAGTGCCACATTTGAGTACCGAGAAGAAAAACAGAATAAGTGAGGGTTAGTATACAATTATAACTGTCATGTTACTTATGTTTAAGTGCTAATGACTAACAACAGAGATTCAGTCTGTACAGTTAATCAGCAGCTCTAGTCAGGATATGCTAAACTGAAGTAGTGAGTCTTCAGCCGGGATTTAAAAGCTGAGACCGAAGGGGCCTCTCTTATAGTAGCAGGCAGACCATTCCACAGTTTAGGGGCCCTGTAACTAAAAGCTCGACCTCCCACTGTTATTTTATTAATCCTTGGAATCATAAGCAGACCGGCATCTTGAGATCTTAATGTGCGCTCAGGTTTGTAAGTCATGATAAGTTCAGACAAGTAAGCCGGACCGGACATAAATATTATAATGTTCGATCGGCTATTTTAAAAATATGGTACCATGAGTGATGGATTGTAAATAGATGACATCACATTCATGATGCTGCAAATCATGTACTTGATACAGAAATGAATTGGTAAGTGCTATAAAATTTTAAAGACTTAAAAAGCATGCTTTAACATCCCAAAAATATATGTCTGATCCAATAACGTTAGTGATCCTGTGCTTAGATGCAAGAAATGGATTTAGGCTCACATACCACATGATTTCTTTAATGTGTAGAAACTGTATAATAAATTTAATAAAAATGCAGAAGCTAACTGCAGAAATTTGCCATCAGAACATACAGCATTATAAAGGCTGCTTAACTTTTAAGGTTTTTCACTGCTCTGCTTTATCTGGTATTATTCTTACAGGGTATGATAAAAAGCAGCAGGTATCATTTCTACTCAATAATCCTTTTAACCTGAAATGATTATCAGTTGTGTGGAGCTTTACATAGATTTATGATATTCCATGGACCCCAGTTTCTATACACAGTACAAATTCATCTTGGCAATTTAAAATTAGATTGATATGAGTGGTTTGGGTGCATGCAAGTGTAGAAAACAGTCGGACATATTTAGAGTATATGAACAGTATTATTGTAACTAATTTTAATGGATGTACTTTATATGACAAAACAGGAAGAAAATAATTCATGGATTTCTGTCTGCGAAGATTTGTCCATAGCAGCAGATGATCTCCTTTTCAGTTCATCGTCTAGAGGAAAACGTTTCATCCAGAATTCAGAGGAGTTCACTGCACTACCACTAGGTATATAATCTAAAAATATAATTACTTTTCCTTTTCTGTACCTCTCAAATATTGTTAAATACATAATTTCTGAAACATTTATCATATAGGCTAAAATTTTAAAACAATACCCTCTTAGTCTATGGGGAAAATAAAAATACATAGTACATTGTGGTTATACAAAATATTAATTTGTCAGGAAAATTTCAAATTTACTGTATTGTGAAGGGAATCTGATTTGACGGATAGCCCTTCTGAATTTGAATAAATACAGTTCAATCAAGTTATTATTTTTATTAGTAATATTCACTCACTGTAGAGACAATTTATTTTTTTTCATACCATGTCTCATACACATGTGAACCATGAACAAGATATAAGAAAAGCAACTTCCATGTGAAAGCTTTGCTTATAGAGCACATTTAAGATTTACTGAATATATGAAATGTTAAACATTTGTATTTGTTAAAGATGGCATTCTGTCTTCGACTGAATCAGCTTTGGGATCAGTTTGGGATTTGAGGAGCTGAAGCACATTTAAAATCCATTTTTTTGGATTTTAACGTGTCCTGTAGGGGCTATCCAGGGTGTCAGTCTCAAATCTCAGAGGGCATTGTGGCTGCAGGTTTTTATTTCTGCAATTACTTCAGCCAACATGATAGTTAACTTGATCTCAAATGTGCCTGTGTGTCCATCAGTCAGTATTTGTTTGGATAAAATATTTGGAAAGAAAAAAATGGTTTGGTCTGGTCCACAAGACATTTACTGTGCACACAGAAAAAAGAAAAAGCAAGTTTTTGGAGTGGAAAAATGAGCCACAGCTACGGAATTAAATAACAAGTTTTATTGCCAACAAGTGTTAATTGTAAATTAAGAAATTTGTTATTGTGAAAATGTCTGAGAAAAACATGAGGAAGCTGGTAATCTGTTGACTCATTCTAAATCTCATATTTTGGCTCCTGGTTAAGGAAAAAGGAAACAATGAAAAAGTTATGATCAGTAGTTTTAGTTAATTTTTTGTGCCCCTTTAAGGTTTAGCATAAAAGTTATATGCCAATAATGGGGATTAGAAATTGCTGTATATATTGAAGTAGCTTCAAGATAGTTGAAAATACTTTGCATCTTCTCTGACGCCATTTCATTTCTCCTTGGATGTTGCCATCTTGTGACTTTGTTGCAGTGTTGCTGTGAATATTTGTGGCTCAATAGTGTGGCAGTCAGCAAAATTCCTTTCCTGGTATCTGAGTTTTTGGAGAAGAACACAACGTTTGGCGAGTAATTTGTTTGTTAGTGATTTCTCAATCTATTAATTTAGTGCTTTAGATTTCTATTTTGATTCATGATTATTAGTGTAGGCTCAACAATTGATGGTTTTGACTTCCTGCTTTTGAACCTGCTTTGTATCTTAACTCACGCTTCATCTTCTGTCCATTATTCAAATCATTCTGCCAGTTTCACCTTGTGGCATAAAAGAAGAGTTCTGAATTTAAAAATAAACTCAATTAGAACTAAGGCACTAAAATGAGGTCCTTTAGCAGGAGTAATTGTTTCAGAACTAATTTGATCTTTATAATAGAAGGACAGAAGGTCATTTAATTTTATATTTGAGAGAGATGGTGTGTAAATGTGAGCTTAGAAGATGAGGAGTAGTCAGAACAACAATAGTCAGAATTCAGTAGAGTTCATACACAAGGATAACTAAACAAAGGACTCAAATTGATAAACTTGAAAAAATATGTTGAGAAACTAAATTGACAAGCAAATAAAATTTTAAAAAAATCTTCCCTTTGATAAAGTTTGGTCATGCTGGTCAGCCTTAAATAAAATGACTGTTGTGAAAAGTCACGCGTGCATGCACATGCAGCCATGTCCCAAGCAATGCATAGCCAAACATTGAGGTGCAGATGTTATCATAACTGCAAAAATCCAAAATGGTTCATCAGTGACATCATCATTGATTAACACTAATATTCAATTCTTAGTGTTCAATTCACTTACTCAGCATGCCTGTTTTCAATTTTTCCTTCAGCACCTAGATCATTCTTGGTTATTCTGGCTAAAAAAGGTTATAAATGTTATACCTGACCTCAAGCATTATCTATTTTTTACAGGCTATCTCTGGGTGCATATATTTAAGTAGTAATACCATGTCTTTTAGCTTAAAAATTATGCTCAAAATTATTTTCATATAGTGTCTAACAGAGATGTCAAGACTTAGGTTTCCTAGATAGATAGATAGATAGATAGATAGATAGATAGATAGATAGATAGATAGATAGATAGATAGATAGATAGATAGATAGATAGATAGATAGATAGATAGATAGATAGATACTTTATTAATCCCAAGGGGGAAATTCACATACTCCAGCAGCAGTATACTGATAAAGAACAATGTTAAATTAAAGAGTGATAACAATGCAGGTATACAGACAGATAATAACTTTGTATAATTTTAACGTTTACCCCCCGGGTGGAATTGAAGAGTCGCATAGTGTGGGGGAGGAACGATCTCCTCAGTCTGTCAGTGGAGCAGGACATTGACAGCAGTCTGTCGCTGAAGCTGCTCCTCTGTCTGGAGATGACACTGTTTAGTGGATGCAGTGGATTCTTCATGATTGACAGGAGCCTGCTCAGTGCCCATCGCTCTGCCACGGATGTCAAACTGTCCAGCTCCGTGCCTACAATAGAGCCTGCCTTCCTCACCAGTTTGTCCAGGCGTGAGGCATCCTTCTTCTTTATGCTGCCTCCCCAGCACACCACCGCGTAGAAGAGGGCACTCACCACAACCGTCTGATAGAACATCTGCAGCATCTTATTGCAGATGTTGAAGGACGCCAGCCTTCTAAGGAAGTATAGTCGGCTCTGTCCTTTCTTACACAGCATCAGTATTGGCAGTCCAGTCCAGTTTATCATCCAGCTGCACTCCCAGGTATTTATAGGTCTGCACCCTCTGCACACAGTCACCTCTGATGATCATGGGGTCCATGAGGGGCCTGGTCCTCCTAAAATCCACCACCAGCTCCTTAGTTTTGCTGGTGTTCAGTTGTAGGTGGTTGAGTCACACCATTTAACAAAGTCCTTGATTAGGTTCCTATACTCCTCCTCCTGCCCACTCTTGATGCAGCCCACCATAGCAGTGTCATCAGCGAACTTTTGCACGTGGCAGGACTCCGAGTTGTATTGGAAGTTCGATTTATATAGGCTGAACAGGACTGGAGAAAGTACAGTCCCCTGCGGCGCTCCTGTGTTGCTGACCACAATGTCAGACCTGCATGTTTTTACAAGATTTAATGGTTTCATTCATTTTTTTCTATCTTGTCAGTGAAATTATTTTCATTGCAACCAGGAGATACAAGTCCCACCTGCCTTAAAACATGGCCCTCTAATCAATGTTAAAACTTGAGCCACAGGTTAATGCTTCTCTGATTCTACCTGCACTGGTGTAGCACAGACATAGGTTCTAACTAGCCGACCTTGCCTGTTTAGCTCTTTAAATGCATTGTTTATGATTTATACACACACACTTTATGTACTATACACATACAGACACACATACACACATACATACATATATATATATATATATATATATATATATATATATATATATATATATATATATATATATATATATATATATATATACTGTGATAGGTGGCCGGCCATTTATCCTGGCCAATGCCCCCAGGCCACCAGGTAGAGCTCTCCTTGCAGTATGGAGGTACCCCGAATGCCAGCAGGGAATTATGGACATTGGAGTTTTCCTTTACAACCCTGCTGGATACCACAGGGGCCGCTAGAAGGCGCTGTAGAGAGGAACAGTAATTATTTTCCCTACGCCCCGGAAGTATGTCAGAGTCACATGAACGAGAGGAATGACGTGCTTCCGGGGTGAAGAAAAGGATTTTTTTCTGACCTGGAAGTGTTCCTAGTCACGTGGACTGAGAGGGCGAAACACTTCCGGGTCAAAGACTATAAAGGACTATGGGAAATCCCAGACGTTGAGCTGAGCTGGGTGGAAGGGTGGCAACGCGTCTGGGAGTGGAGGATTGATTAGCAATTGATTATTGTTTATTTATATGAGTATTGTGGAGTGTAGGGTGCTTTGTGCACTGTTTATTGATAAAATAAAGTCATATTGGACTTTTATCTGGTGTCTGGCGTCTCGAACAAGGGTTCAAGGGAGCGATAGCGCCCTCTATCTGTTACAATACATATATATATATTGTGAGAAAGGCGCTATATAGCGCCCGACCCGGCAAAGACTGACACAGAGGAACGTGTAAAAACACAAGACTTTTATTTTTCTTCAGCTGGAGGGCACGTCTTCCCCATTAACCCCCCAGCAACAACACAGTCCCAAAAGCAGTTAACTCCAAAACACACAACTCTCCACCTTGGCACCACCACTCCTCCCAGGCAAATTCGTCCTCTTCCTCCCGATTCTGGCTCCTGAGTGGTGGATGCTGGCCCTTTTAATAGCCCACCCAGAAGTGCTCCAGGTGCTTGATCACCTGTTACTAATTGCACTTCTGTGTGAGGTTGTAAAGGTGTCCATGTTGGCTCTGAGATCCATGCAGCACCCCCTGGTGGCCACCCCAGATCCCCACAGGGTTGTGGAGAACTCCATCTCCCATGGAACCCAGAGGGAAACTGAGGCACCATCATCAACCAGGGAGGCTGCCACCTAGCGTTCTGGGGGAGGTGCTGAGGAGCCCATGGCTGCTCCCCTGGAACATAAGTAGAAAGGCGTCCTGGCTGAGCATGGGACCCGGCCGCCCACCACAATATATATACATATATATATTGTCACAGGTGGCTGGGGGGGCGACCTGGCCGGAACGCCCCAGAGGACTGGAGGAGGGCTTACACCTCCCCCAGACCATGTGGGGGCAACTGCCCTGGTGGCTATGGGGACAACAGGTACAGAGCTTTGAAGCTCAACCCTATAGGGGCCCGTGGTCACCGCCAGGGGGTGCCCCAATGCCTACGGAGCCCTGGACCTCAGCACTTCCACCACACCCAGAAGTGCTGGGGGGAAGAGGATCAGGGACACCCAGAGTGCTTCCGGGTGCGGAGCCAGTACTTCCGCCACACTGGGGAGTGCCGGCGGAAGCTCATTGGAAGACACCTGGAGCACATCTGGGTGTGTATAAAAGGGGCCGTCTCCCTCCATTCGATGGCTGGAGTCGGGTGGAAGAGGACGGAGCCCGGGGGAGAGGAGTGGAGGCGGTCAGAAGACAGAGAAAGGCATAGTGAAGACGCCAGGACTTTGGGGTGATTGGTGCTGCGGCACTGGGTTCTGTGTGCACATTGTAAATATTCTGTAAATGTGTGTTGGGTGACAAAACAATGTCTGCCTGTCTGTGTCCGGCCTGTTCCCCACAATATATATATATATATATATATATATATATATATATATATATATATACATAGGCTACATATATACAGTGGAACCTCGGTTCACGACCATAATTCATTCCAAAACTCCGGTCGTAAACTGATTTGGTTGTGAACCAAAGCAATTTCCCCCATAGGATTGTATGTAAATACAATTAATCCGTTCCAAACGGTACGAGCTGTATGTAAATATATTTTTTTAAAGATTTTTAAGAACAAATATAGTTAATTACACCATAGAATGCACATCGTAATCCATCCATCCATCCATCCATTGTCTCCCGCTTATCCGAGGTCGGGTCGCGGGGGCAGCAGCTTGAGCAGAGATGCCCAGACTTCCCTCTCCCCGGCCACTTCTTCTAGCTCTTCCGGGAGAATCCCAAGGCGTTCCCAGGCCAGTCGAGAGACATAGTCCCTCCAGCGTGTCCTGGGTCTTCCCCGGGGCCTTCTCCCGGTTGGCCGTGCCCGGAACACCTCACCAGGGAGGCGTCCAGGAGGCATCCTGATCAGATGCCCGAGCCACCTCATCTGACTCCTCTCGATGCGGAGGAGCAGCGGCTCTACTCTGAGCCCCTCCCGGATGACTGAGCATCTCACCCTATCTTTAAGGGAAAGCCCAGACACCCTGCGGAGGAAACTCATTTCAGCCGCTTGTATTCGCGATCTCGTTCTTTCGGTCACTACCCATAGCTCATGACCATAGGTGAGGGTAGGAACATAGATCGACTGGTAAATTGAGAGCTTCGCCTTGCGGCTCAGCTCCTTTTTCACCACGACAGACTGATGCAATGCCCGCATTACTGCGGATGCTGCACCGATCCGCCTGTCGATCTCACGCTCCATTCTTACCTCACTCGTGAACAAGACCCCGAGATACTTGAACTCCTCCACTTGGGGCAGGATCTCGCTACCAACCCTGAGAGGGCACTCCACCCTTTTCCGGCTGAGGACCATGGTCTCGGATTTGGAGGTGCTGATTCTCATCCCAGCCGCTTCACACTCGGCTGCGAACCGATCCAGAGAGAGCTGAAGATCACGGCCTGATGAAGCAAACAGGACAACATCATCTGCAAAAAGCAGTGACCCAATCCTGAGCCCACCAAACCGGACCCCCTCAACACCCTGGCTGCGCCTAGAAATTCTGTCCATAAAAGTTATGAACAGAATCGGTGACAAAGGGCAGCCCTGGCGGAGTCCAACTCTCACTGGAAACGGGTTAGACTTACTGCCGGCAATGCGGACCAAGCTCTGGCACCGATCGTACAGGGACTGAACAGCCCTTATCAGGGGGGCCGGTACCCCATACTCTCGGAGCACCCCCCACAGGATTCCCCGAGGGACACGGTCGAATGCCTTTTCTAAGTCCACAAAACACATGTAGACTGGTTGGGCAAACTCCCATGCACCCTCCAGGACCCTGCTAAGGGTATAGAGCTGGGCCACTGTTCCGCGACCAGGACGAAAACCACACTGTTCCTCCTGAATCCGAGGCTCGACTATCCGACGGACCCTCCTCTCCAGGACCCCTGAATAGACTTTTCCAGGGAGGCTGAGGAGTGTGATCCCTCTGTAGTTGGAACACACCCTCCGATCCCCCTTCTTAAAGAAGGGGACCACCACCCCGGTCTGCCAATCCAGAGGCACTGTCCCTGATGTCCATGCGATGTTGCAGAGGCGTGTCAGCCAAGACAGTCCTACAACATCCAGAGCCTTGAGGAACTCCGGGCGTATCTCATCCACCCCCGGGGCCCTGCCACCAAGGAGTTTTTTGACCACCTCGGTGACCTCAGTCCCAGAGATGGGGGAGCCCACCTCTGAGTCCCCAGGCTCTGCTTCCTCATTGGAAGGCATGTTAATGGGATTGAGGAGGTCTTCGAAGTATTCCCCCCACCGACCCACAACGTCCCGAGTCGAGGTCAGCAGCGCACCATCCCCACCATATACAGTGTTGACACTGCACTGCTTCCCCTTCCTGAGACGCCGGATGGTGGACCAGAATCTCCTCGAAGCCGTCCGAAAGTCATTCTCCATGGCCTCCCCAAACTCCTCCCACGCCCGAGTTTTTGCCTCAGCAACCACCAAAGCCGCATTCCGCTTGGCCTGCCGGTACCTATCAGCTGCCTCCGGGGTCCCACAGGACAAAAGGGTCCTGTAGGACTCCTTCTTCAGCTTGACGGCATCCTTCACCGCCGGTGTCCACCAGTGGGTTCGGGGATTGCCGCCACGACAGGCACCGACCACCTTACGGCCACAGCTCCGGTCAGCTGCCTCAACAATAGAGGCACGGAACATGGCCCATTCGGACTCAATGTCCCCCACCTCCCTCGGGATGTGGTCGAAGTTCTGCCGGAGGTGGGAGTTGAAGCTACTTCTGACAGGGGGCTCTGCCAGACGTTCCCAGCAGACCCTCACAACACGTTTGGGCCTACCACGCCTGACCGGCATCCTCCCCCACCATCGAAGCCAACTCACCACCACGTGGTGATCAGTTGACAGCTCCGCCCCTCTCTTCACCCGAGTGTCCAAGACATGTGGCCGCAAGTCCGACGACACGACCACAAAGTCGATAATCGAACTGAAGCCTAGGGTGTCCTGGTGCCAAGTGCACATATGAACACCCCTATGCTTGAACATGGTGTTCGTTATGGACAATCCGTGACGAGCACAGAAGTCCAATAACAAAACACCGCTCGGGTTCAGATCAGGGGGGCCATTCCTCCCAATCACGCCCTTCCAGGTCTCACTGTCATTGCCCACGTGAGCATTGAAGTCTCCCAGCAGAACGAGGGAGTCCCCAGAAGGTATGCCCTCTAGCACCCCCTCCAGGGACTCCAAAAAGGGTGGGTACTCCGAACTGCTGTTCGGTGCATACGCACAAACAACAGTTAGGACCCGTCCCCCCACCCGAAGGCGAAGGGAGGCTACCCTCTCGTCCACCGGGGTAAACCCCAATGTACAGGCTCCAAGTTGGGGGGCAATAAGTATACCCACACCTGCTCGGCGCCTCTCACCGGGGGCAACTCCAGAGTGGTAGAGAGTCCAGCCCCTCTCAAGGAGATTGGTTCCAGAGTCCAAGCTGTGCGTCGAGGTGAGTCCGACTATATCTAGCCGGAACCTCTCAACTTCGCGCACTAGCTCAGGCTCCTTCCCCTTCAGAGAGGTGACATTCCACGTCCCAAGAGCCAGTTTCTGTAGCCGAGGATCGGACCGCCAAGGTCCCCGCCTTCGGCCACCACCCAACTCACACTGCACCCGACCTCCTTGGCCCCTCCCATAGGTGGTGAGCCCATGGGAAGGGGGACCCACGTTGCCTCTTCGGGCTGTGCCCGGCCGAGCCCCATGGGTGCAGGCCCGGCCACCAGGCGCTCGCCATCGAGCCCCACCTCCAGGCCTGGCTCCAGAGTGGGGCCCCGGTGACCCGCGTCCGGGCAAGGGAAAACGCCGTCCAAAATTGTTTTTCGTCATAGGAGGTTTGTTTAACCGCTCTTTGTCTCATCCCTCACCTAGGATCAGTTTGCCTTGGGTGGCCCTACCAGGGGCATAAAGCCCCGGACAACAGAGCTCCTAGGATCATTGGGACACGCAAACCCCTCCACCACGATAAGGTGACGGTTAAAGGAGGGGGCACATCGTAATAGTAAACTAAATGTAAAAACATTGAATAACACTAAGAAAACCTTGAACAACAGACAAAACTAACACTGCAAGAGATTGCGCTATAGCCTTATGACCGATCGCTGTATAAACACTTTTTTTTAATGAGTTTTAAGCACAGGGGAAAAAAAAAGGAACATAAAAATCCGTAACTTAATAAACAACCAAGAAAAGTAACATTGCAACAATTCACGCTACAAACCGAAAAATGAACATTTGAAAAATCCGTAATACAAAAACTAACCATAAACCACCAAGAAAACTAACCTTGCAAGAGTCGAGTTCTGGCATAAAGTGAGGAGGAACTGGGTGGAGAGGAGGTTACAATGCTTAGAAGCCATGGTTAACTGCAAAAACACACGAAATACTGTAGAGCACAAAGAGTTCACAGGTAAAGCACGCACGTCTGACTGAGAACAATGAACAGGGAGAGGCTAAACACATGCTTAAATACAGTAATCGGCGTGTACGAACCGGAAGGGAAATGAAATAGAGCACAAAGAGTTCACAGCAAAAGCACGCACACACGTGCAAGCACTCACGTCTGACCGAGAACAATGCAACACGTGTGGAAATCATCGGCGCGCACAAACTGAAAGGGAAACTGGCTTGTTCGTATACCGAGTGTGTGGTCGTGAACCGAGGCAAAAGTTTGGCGAACTTTTTGGTCGTAAACCGATTTGTACGTGTACCGAGACGTTCGTGAACTGAGGTTCCACTGTATATATATACATACATATACATATATATATATATATATATATATACATACTATGAGGGCCCGTTCAGGAAAAAAAGATTGGTTCATAAATATATACATTGGTTCAGATATATATATATCGGTTCGGATACATTGGTTTTAATACATCCATTCAGATATATATATCGGTTCAGATATATACATTGGTTGGGATACATTGGTTGAGATATATACATCGGTTTGAATACATCCGTTCAGATATATACATTGGTTTAGATACATTGGTTGAGATATACAGTGGAACCTTGGTTTGCAAGCATAATTTGTTCCGGAAACGTGCTCGTAGTCCAAAGCACTCGTATATCAAAGTGAATTTCCCCATAAGAAATAATGGAAACTCAGATGATTTGTTCCACAACCCAAAACTATTCATATAAAAATGATTAATACAAAATATAAAGTAAAAATACATAAAACCAAGTAACCTGCACTTTACCTTTGAAAAGAATCATAGCTCGTGTGAGTGATTTTCTAAACTCTTGTGGGATTGCACCTAACGGGACGACACGTGGAAGAGCGTCCCAAAGCAATTCGCAGTCTCCCAGCGCTGTAGCAGTTCGCCATAAAAGCGAATCCGAAAAGATCGCGGACATGCTATAAGTGCCTGCCGTCGATGGGTGATACAAGGAACATTATAATTGGGCAGGGCCATGCCTGACTGCTGTGTCTGTGTATATGACAGCGGCAGATCCCGCTACAATAAATAACCGCGCTGTTGCTGTTTCAAGCTGAATAAAGCTGGTGTTGCTAAAGTACTGAGACTCAGCTTCGTGTTTTAGGGTGCAAGACGGGGACTCACACGTCACAGCACACACGCGCGTGCAAGCACACACACATACACACGCGCGCGTGCACACAGTCACAATGCTAATGCTGCAGTAAACAGTATATGCTCGTACAGATGTTGACTATATGAGTGAGGCACGCCGACTCAGACAGAGAATAGGAGATAATTGCCCACAATCCCGCAGCGAGAGAGAGAGAAGAACCGTCAGCTCAGTTGTGATCACATGACACTCAGCAGACAAAGTGTATACATACTACTCGTACTGCAAGACCTCGCTCGTTTATCAAGTCAAAATTTATTAAAAATTTTTGCTCGTCTTGCAAAACACTCGGAAACCAAGTTACTCGCAAACCGAGGTACCACTGTATATAAATTGGTTTGCATAGATCCGTTCTGATATATATACATTGGTTGAGATACATCCGTTCAGATATATACATCGGTTTGAATACATACGTTCAAATATATACATTGGTTGAGATATATATATAGGTTGATATAAATTGGTTTAAATAGATTGGTTTAGATATATACATCGGTTCAGATACATCTGTTCAGATATATATATTGGTTCAAATAGATCCGTTCAGATATATACATCGGTTGGGATTTAGGGGCAGGCACAACGTGGCCACCCAAGTTTAACATCTCCCTTTCGCTTCATCATTGCTTCAACACTGTTGTCATTATTGCATGTGTTTTATACAAGTAGCATATGCCTGTCTGTTGTGTTTTGTTTCGTAAGCCGTCTTGGATGGGGGTCCACGGTTTCAAAGCACGTTTTTTCCTTATGCCTAAAAAAAAAGATCGTCCTGTCAAAATAAGAGACTCTTTCGCCTTCTTGACGTGAATCATCTTTAAATGAAATGCTGCGAATAAGGAATGGAAATCACCGCGTTGCTTTCTATCTTTCATGAACTAATGTTTTATGGCGTGAAAAAAATGATCACCCCTGACAGATACACTTAATCAGTAGTGTGTGCGACCCACGATTTGTGAGTTTGAGTGTGTGTGTGTGCGTGCGTGTACGTGCGTGTGTGGGTGTGCGTGTGTTTTCTGTGTGCGTGTTCATGTGTGTGGTTTTGTCAGTTTTACTATAAAAGCAGTTAAACACCTGCCATTTGTGAAGCAGGGATATTCTGATCATTCTGATTCCTGATCACTGATAAACATTCAGAAGAAACAGCGCTATTCTAATGTTTTCCTCAATAACATCCTTTCAGCAAACAGAACTAATGTCCTTGCTGAAACAGATCGCCCTTTAATGAAATGCTGCCAATACGGAATAACAGAAATCACCGGGCGGCTTTCGGTCAATGATAAACCAGCATCTGTTGAGGTGAAAAAATGGGAGGTACTGCAGTTGCTATCAATGCTTCCTGGTAACTCAGCTTTTGAGAAGAATCTGTTTCATGGGGTGAAAAATAATCGCCTTTGACAGATACGCTTAATCAGTAGTATGTGCGACCCACGATTTGTGAGTTTGAGTGTGTGTGTTGTGTGCGTGTACCTGCTTGTGTGTGGTTTTGTCAGTTTTACTATAAAGAACAGTTAAACATCAGTTATTTGTGAAGCGGGAATATTCTAGTCATTTTGATCCCTGATCAACATTTAAAAGACACAGAGCAACTCCAGTGTTTTCCTCCATAACATCCTTTCAGCAAATGGGACTAAGTTCCTTCCTGAAGCAGATCGCCCTTTAATGAAATGCTGTCAATATGGAATAACTAAATCACCGAGCAGCTTTCGGTCAATGATAAACCAGCGTATCTTGAAATTGCCCCTGACACATACACTTAATCAGTAGTGTATGCGACCCACGATTTGTGAGTTTGAGTGTGTGTGTGTGTGTGTGTGTGTGTGCGTGCGTGCGTGCGTGTACGTACGTGTGCATGTGTATCCTTTTGTCAGTTTTACTATAAAAACAGTTAAACTCCCGTTACTTGTGAAGCAGGAATATTCTGATCATTCTGATCCCTGATCACTGATAAACATTCAGAAGAAACAACGCTATTCCAGTGTTTTCCTCCATAACATCCTTTCAGCAAATGGGAGTAAGTTCCTTGCTGAAGCAGATCGCCCTTTAATGAAATGCTTGCAATACGGAATAAGAGAAAATCACCAGGTGGCTTTTGGTCAATGATAAACCAGCGTCTCATGAGGTGAAAAAATGGGACATACTGCGATAGCGATCAATGCTTTCTGGTAACTCGGCTTTTGAGAAGAATCTGTCATGGGAGGGACAAGAGGGAGCGAGTGAGGCGGGTGCATTGAGCCGGGGTGGGATGGAGCGGGGCAAGGAGACGGGTATCTGTGCGAGTGTTTTAAATAATGAAAGGAAAAAAAGTGCTTTGAAATCGAGGACCCCCAACCAAGACGGCGTACTAAACAAATAATGACAACAGTGTTGAAGCAATGATGAAGCGAAAGGGAGATGCTAAACTCGCCGCATTGTGCCTGCCCATAAATTCCAACCGATGTATATATCTGAACGGATCTATCTGAACCAATATATATATATGAACGGATGTATCTGAACCGATATATATATCTAAACGAATCTATTTAAACCAATATATATCCATCCATCCATTTTCCAACCTACTGAATCCGAACACAGGGTCACGGGGGTCTGCTGGAGCCAATCCCAGCCAACACAGGGCACAAAGCAGGAACCAATCCCAGGCAGGTTGCCAACCCACCGCATGACACACACAAACACACCAAGCACACACTAGGGCCAATTTAGCCAATCCACCTAACCAGCATGTCTTTGGTCTGTGGGAGGAAACCGGAGCGCCTGGAGGAAACCCACACAGACACGGGGAGAACATGCAAACTCCACACAGGGAGGACCCGGGACGCGAACCCAGGTCCCCAGGTCTCCCAACTGTGAGGCAGCAGCGCTACCCACTGCGCCACCGTGCCACCCTAACCAATATATATATCTCAAACAATGTATATATTTGAACAGATGTATTCAAACCGATGTGTATATCTGAACGGATGTATCTCAACCAATGTACAGTATTCCCTCGCTACTTCGCGGTTCACTTTTCGCGGATTCACGACTTCGCGGGTTTTTAAATACAAGTGATTGCCCGGCTATTGCGGAAGTTATGTTCCAGACCCATCAGCAACAGGAGAAAATCCGCGATATAGAAAGACCATATAAATAAACATTTTTATAGTTTAAGCCTTAAAATATCCATCCCACATGCTTTAAACACATGTAAACTTATAAAACACACTTTGTTAACACATATGATATGTGGATGTCGGGCTAAGGATATGAGTAACATCTCACTATTATAAAACATTTTAACTTCACGCAAGACAAGACAGTGAGACAGGAAAATAGGTGATGTACACCTAAAAGCCTGATTGTACAGGCTTTTAAATTATTGACACGCAGAGGGACAAGCAGCACAAAGCCAGCACAAAGTCCACTTCTCTTTAGCGTTCATTCAGCTCCCCACCCCCTTGACAATGCGAAGTGGACTGCGCCTCCGGGGAGGGGGGGTTTGGGCGAACGTGCGTTCAGCCCTCACACACACACACACACACACCCCCACACACACACACACTCCTTCTCCTCCTTCCGAACGCGCAGAGCGACAAGCAGGCATTTTGGCAGAAGCAGTACAAAGTCCATTTCTGCTCTGCTGAGAGTTCAGCTGTCCCCTTTCACAAAGCGAGTGCAGACACATTGACGTCTGATCGCTGCGTGCAGTGTGCAGTGTTTAAGAATGCAGAAAGTGTTTAAGAGCATAGGAAGTGTTTATAAGAGCGTGGGAAAGGTTAACAAGAGAGTGAGAAAGGTTTATAAGAGTGTGGGAACGGTTTATAAAGCCTTAATAAATATAGGTCGCTACTTCGCGGATTTTCACCTATCGCGGGGGGCTTTGGAACGTAACCCCCGCGATAGGTGAGGGATTACTGTATATATATCAGAACAGATCTATGCAAACTAATTTATATATATCTCAATCAATGTATCCCAACCAATGTATATATCTGAACCGATATATATATTTGAACGGATGTATTAAAACCAATGTATCTGAACCGATATATATATATATCTGAACCAATGTATATATTTATGAACCAATCTTTTTTTCCTGAATGGCCCCTCATAACATACATATATATATATACAGTATATATACAGTATGTACATATATATACATATATACAGTATATTTATATATAAATATATATATATACATATATACAGTATATATATATATATACATATATATATCTATAATAATAAAAGGCAAAGCCCTCACTGACTGACTCACTCACTCACTGACTGACTCACTCATCACTAATTCTCCAACTTCCCGTGTAGGTGGAAGGCTGAAATTTGGCAGGCTCATTCCTTACAGCTTACTTACAAAAGTTAGGCAGGTTTCATTTCGAAATTCAAAGCGTAATGGTCATAACTGGAACATATTTTTTGTCCATACACTGTAATGGAGGAGGCGGAGTCACGTATCGCGTCATCACGCCTCCTACGTAATCACGTGAACTAAAAACAAGGAAGACATTTACAGCACGAGTCACACGCGGGAATGAAGGTAAATGACGTTAATTTTTGACTGTCTTTTAATACTGTGTGAGCATACATATTAACACATGTGCAATTAAACGTGTGCATTTACGTGCACGGGGTGATTTCTGAGGCTTAAAAGCTCACCTTTTATCAAACGCGGGAAGAAAGGTAACTGACGTTGTTCACTGTCTTTTAATACTGTGTAACCATACATATTAACACATGTCCAATTAAACGTGTGCATTTACGGGGTGATTTCTCAGGCTTAAAAGCTCGCCTTTTACTAAAAAGGTAAATGCAAAACTATTTTCAATCAGTTTATTGAAACGCTCCCGTTAAGGATTGCAATAACATATTCGCGAGATAAAACAACGAAGTAGGGGGAAATGGAGGAACAGCCGCAAACAGCGAAGAGCAAAAAATTAATTAAACAATTGAGAACGGAGCGAGTTAAGCATACAAGCATGTTCATAAGGGAAACAAAGCACGGTGTAAAACGTAAGTTTAAATTAAGTTTATAGTAACGCTCCCGCTGCGGATTGCAATAACATATTCGCGAGATAAAACTTTAATGAGAAGACACGAGGTATAAACGAAGCACACGCCATGGCGCAACGTTAGGGGCAACAGTTTCAACCATTCTATGATCTGCTTCTCGCAACTGAAAGACGGCACATGGCGGATGTTAGCCGACTTGCTGACCGCAACGTTAGGGGCTTCAACTATGGCGCTGACGCAACATCTCAGTGCCAACACTTTGCAGACTGTACTTAAAAGACACGTCCTCCTCACTGGACAGTTAAAAACACCAATCAAACTAACGATGACATCAAGTATTACCCAATCAAAAGTAGGAAAGGAGGCATCTTCATAAAATGCGTGTGGGATGATTTGCATGAGACGCTGCTTTAAAAAAAAAATGATAAAAAAAATACGGGATAAATCCCGTCCAGTATTGATTCAAAACGGGACGCGCAATTTCATTCTCAAACGCGGCACGATTCCGTATTTTAAAGGACGGGTGGCAACCCTACAGTGCCAGGTAACCACCCATACAATCAGATTGTGATTCAGACTAGGAATGCAATGAATGTAATTACCCCGATCTACATACAAGGCGAAAGTCTTGCAACATTCAAAGATGATGGTTTGGGATAATTACTGCTTATTAAGTACAACATTGAACATAAAAGAGCTTATGAAGCCTTGAACCGAAAAAAGCAAGATCTCAGAGATCGTAAAAAAAAAAAAAAAGGAGGTAATGTCGTTTTACTCGCTGTAGATTTTAGTCAAACATTACCAGTTATTCCACGAGGGAGACCAGCAGATGAACTCAACGCGTGTTTAAAATCCATGCTTCTCCCACGGTCGGTTATATGTCGCGTGTTCTCGGGTAGGTATACCAAAAAATGTATACATTTAAGCATGTAATGGGCAAAGAAAAAAATGAGGTATACCCGAAGGCACTGCAGTAGTACTCAATGTAACTTTACTTCTTAAATGTTAATGTTTTACTGTTTAATAATTTATACGCTTCTTATATATTGTTCAAATTCTTTTATCAAAATACCAGTGACAGCGCAATGCACGATAACATGGAGTGAATACACCATACGCATCTGCCCACGGCCGCCCTGGTGTGCGCAGATAGGAGTTGATTCTAAAATAAAATAAACATAAAAAGAGTAATACATTCATCACCCATAAAGCGGATAGCAGACGTGACGTATTATATGTGTACCACATTTCAAGTCAATACGTGAAACGGTTTGCAAGCTACATGTGATTTAAAATCCTGGACAGACCAACGAAAAGCCACGGTAGCAAATTATAGAAGAAGATTTTACTGTTTAATAATTTATATTTATATGAAATGTGCTTCTTATATATTACGTCATATTCTCATATGATAATGATGTTAATGTTGTTTATATTGATTTCTATGTTATTGTAAGTGCATCTATGTGTGTATATGTATGTATGTATGTGTATATATATATATATATATATATATATATATATATATATATATATATATATATATATATATATATATATATATAAAATATATATATAAAAAATATATGTGTATATGTATATATAATATATCTGTATATGTGTGTATATGTGTGTGTATATGTGTATATGTATATATATATGACAGCATCACTCATAACAATGACAACACAATTACATTGACAATCATGTTACGTTATTTTTAAAATGTTTCCTTTACTTTTTCATAACCTCTTTAACACACTACTTCTCCGCTGCGAAGCGCGGGTATTTTGCTAGTATATATATATATATGAAAGGACGCACTATCTTACTATCACTATCACTATATATATATATTCTCTTCCATTCATATACAGATATATATTATATATATACACACACATATATATATACACATACAGAGATATATATATATATATATATATATATATATATATATATATATACAGTATATATATGAAAGGACGCACTATCTTTGATATATGCACATACTGAATCGACAGGACACACATTCAACTGGGACAACGTAAAAGTAAAATTTAAGGCCAGTACAAAAAGCGCCAGAGAGTTGGCCGAGTCTTGGCTATCAGATGAAAATGCCATCAACAGACACTTGGACATAAACCCAGCATATGCCAACTTAAGAAGGACATATGCACTTTAATTTAACGATACACCCCCCCCCCCCCCACCCTTTGATCATACTGACTTAGTCACCTCCACCCACCCCCCACTGAATGTGTTGCTATATATTGCCTTTGATTCTTGGAAGTCTAAGCATTATCCTCTGATGAAGACCCCTGACAGGGGTTGAAAGCTCAGGAATAAAACTATTTTATGATACGTGATTCGTTTTTTCTCCCTTTGTGGATCTCCAACTGCATATAATATATGTGTATGTGTGTGTGTATGTATGTGTATATATATATATGTGTGTGTGTATGTATGTGTATATATATATATATATATATATATATGTTGATATGTGTGTGTGTATGTATGTGTATATATATATATATATATATATATATATGTTGATATGTGTGTGTGTATGTATGTGTATATATATGTGGATGTGTATATGTATATATATATATGTAGATATGTATATATATGTATATATGTATATGTATATATATGTTTATATGTGTGTGTGTGTATATTATATATATAAAAGACAGCAACACTCATAACTGACAACACAATTACATTGACAATCATATTACGTTATTTTTAAAATGTTTCCTTTTCTTTTTCATAACCTCTTTAACACACTACTTCTCTGCTGCGAAGCGCGGGTATTTTGCTATTTATCTATATATATAAAGGAGAGTTGGGATCCGAGAGACTGTGTTTGTGTGTTTGTGGAGGGATGGAGAGTTAAGGCGGGTGTTGGAGTCACGTGATCATCTCCCCTCCCATTCACCTCATTTCATTCACTTCATTTCGCTCCAAGCTGAGCTCCGCAGCTGGCGCGGTCTTGCTGTTCTTGATTTCCTTTTCACATGGCCAAGTATACGTTGCATGCTCAAGAGTAAGCTCAGCGCACAACTTGGTCATATTACAACCGGAGGGGTGAACTGACAACATGGTATACAAAGAGATCCTTAACAAATAATTATTGGTATAATTTCCCTCAGTTTATTATTTAAAATTTTAAAGCAGTACTTCGCCGCTGCAAAGCGCGGGTATTTTGCTATATATATATATGACAGCAAAACTCATAACAATGACAACACAACTACATTGACAATCATGTTATGTTCTTTTTAAAATGTTTCCTTTTCTTTTTCATAACCTCTTTAACACTCTACTTCTCCGCTGCGAAGCGCGGGTATTTTGCTAGTATATATATATATACAGTATATATATATATATATATATATATATATATATATATATATATATATATATATATATATATATATATATATATATATATAGGCGGCACGGTGGCACTGTGGAGCACAGCTGCCTCACAGTAAGGAGACCTGGGTTCACTTCCCGGGTCCTCCCTACGTGAAGTTTGCATGTTCTCCCCATGTCTGAGTGGGTTTCCTCCAGGTGCTCCGGTTTCCTCCCACAGTCCAAAGACATGCAGGCAATTGGCAATTCTAAATTGTGCTTGGTGTGTGGGTGTGTGTGTACTGCGGTGGGCTGGCGCCCTGCCCAGGATTTGTTCCTGCCTTGTGCCCTGTGTTGGCTGGGATTGGTTCCAGCAGACCCCTGTGACCCTGTGTTAGGGTATAGCGGGTTGGATAATGGATGGATAGATATATACATATATATATAATAATAATACATTTTATTTATTTGTAGGCACCTTTCTAAACACTCAAGGACACCGAACAATAAACAAAACACAGATTATAAACAAAAGTAAAATACAAAAGTTAAAATCAGACAGAGTACAATTGTAATCAAAGAGAAAAAGCAGTCTTAAACAAATGAGTTTTAAGTTTAGACTTGAAAAGTGAAAATGATTCAATATTTCTAAGCTCAGGTGGTTGTGAGTTCCAAACTTGGGAAGCAGAGCAACTGAATGTTCTGCTCCCCATAGTGGTAAGACGGACGAAGGGGTCAGTCAAGTGGATGGAGGAAGAGGATCTAAGGGTACAGCAGGGAATGGCAACATGGAGGAGGTCAGGCAGATATGGAGGGTCAAGGTTGTGGATAGCCTTAAAAGTTAATAGAATACGATTAATGTTAAGCAAGTGGAAATATGAAGACTGGGAGATGTTATTGATGTGGGACTGAAAAGATAAAGTACTGTCAAGGATGACACCCAGACTCTTAACCTGTGGGGAAGGGGAGACAGAGGAATTATCAATAACAAATGAAAAGTTATCAGTTTTGGATAATGTTGATTTTGTACCAATGAGGAGAACCTCAGTTTTGTCACTATTTAATTTAAGAAAATTTGAAGAAAACCAGGATTTGATTTCTGCTATGCAATCAGTAAGTGAGGAGGGTGGAAAGGAAGCAGTAGGTTTGCTAGTGAGATAGAGCTGGGTGTCATCAGCATAACAGTGGAAGCTAATGTTATATTTACGAAAGATTTTGCCAAGGGGAAGGAGGTAAATAATGAAATGGAGGGGTCTCAGGACAGAGCCCTGGGGCACACCTGAAGTAACAGCGGCAGATTGGGATGTGAAAGTTTTAAGCTGAACAAACTGAATGCGGCCTGAGAGGTAGGATCTGAACCAATCTAGTGGAGTGTGGGTAATGACAATTGAAGATAATCTATTGAGAAGAGTTGTATGACAAATAGTGTCAAAGGCTGCACTCAGAACAAAGAGGATGAGAATAGTAATTAAACCAGAATCAGCTGCCATAAGGAGGTCATTAGTAATTTTTATAAGTGCCGTTTCTATACTGTGGAGGGGACGAAAACCAGACTGGAACTGTTCATACAGATTATTTTGAGATAAATGAGAATGAAGTTGAATAGCCACTGTTTTTTCAAGAATTTTGGAAATGAAGGGTAGATTAGAAATAGGACAAAAATTACTGAAATTAGTCTCATCAGCACCAGGTTTTTTCAGTATTGGGGTTATTGCAGCAGTTTTAAAAGATGAAGGAACAGTACCAGTAGTGAGAGGAGAGTGGATTATAGCAGAAATAAGAGGGACCAGAGAGGGGAGGCAGGCTTTGACCAGAACTGTAGGGAGGGGGTCCAGTTGACAGGTGGATGGCTTAGACTTACAGACGAGATCTGAGATTTCTGAGAAAGTATGAAGCTGAAATGAGGAAAATGAGTGAGTTGGTGGGTGAAATTCAAATGAAGTACTGGAGGAATCCATACAGAGAGACTGATGAATCTTTTGGATTTTTTCATTAAAAAAGGACATAAGGGAATTGCAAAATTCAGTTGAGTAAAGGTGAGAAGGTAAAGAATCCGGGGGTTGTGTGATGTTGTTAAGTAGTGAAAACAATGACTTGGTGTTTCCTTCATTGATAGAAATAATGAGACATACACACATATATATATGGAATATATAAGAAGGAATCACAAAGACCTCATAAAAGTTTTGGGGGTAGCCACCCCATATACTTCAAAATAATCAAAGAAATGAAGTCAAAATTGTCTTCTCAGACAGAACTCAATACAGAACTGAAGTAAGTCTAACAAAGTTGCGTCTATATACAGTATGCTCTTGAGGAGTACCGGGACCGGAACTGAGGTCAGGAGCGTAAGGCAGGTCTTCCTGCTGATGGTCTGCAGATGAGGAAAGAGAGAAAGTGTTACCTGACAGTGTCGACTCCTGGTCCAGCAGATAATCATATTTATTCTGGCCCATAAACTGTCCTCTGATCACAGGTGTGCCAATATATATAAAAAACCAATGATGATAGACAGTTTATCAAGTTATACAAGAAAGCAGCTTTGACTGTACTAATTATTTCTGTCATTTGACATGCATTTGTAAGGTAATATAACTGGTTTTTAATTTCCAGGTGTACTGCACTCTTTTTTGTACAGTAATGCTGGCTAACTCCAGATTTCAAAAATTTGTTCATTTCGTATGATGACTAAAATTTTAAATTAAAAGAGTATATACGTATTTAGCAACTCTGAGAGCTCTTAAGTTAAATGCTGTCCAGATCAGGGAAGTTATTTGGACTGTGTTCATCTCATGTTCTTTGTAAAGTTTTTTTAGTGCACTCGTAGAATTTACCAGAGTTCTCTTTTAAGTGATTTAAATATAGTATTTTATTCCATTTGTCTCTCTCTTTCTGCTTAAGTTATGATGCAATCCAGTATCTTTTCCTGAAATAACACAATTTTTATGCAGTTTTTAAACTTTTGTTTTCATTTATTTAAACTGGTGCCTTGTCTCTCATTATTGGATTCTTACGGAGTGTTTTCTCTATTGATGCTAATAAATAAGTGTTTCATTATCATCAACTGATTTCTATGCAAATTATTATGAAATAGATATCTCATATGTTTGATATAACTTAAGAATTTACTGCATTTTTGAATGAATACAGTACAATAAATACTAGTTGCCATTGAATTTTAATGCTTTCATAGGAGAGAAATTTAAACAAACACAGCAGCATGAGAAGAATTCCATTGAAGAATCATATGGGCGTGAAGTGAATGAGAATAACAGAGAAAAGTGAGTAACATATATTCTGTATTGTCTTTATGACAGATCCTAGAAAGTGATGCCTAAACGTTTAATTTCTTAAAATGCTTGTTCTTTATATTCATTATTAAATCATAAGAGAATTAAATAAAACAATCAAAAACAGTGGGAGCTGCAAACTAATGCTGTAACTAAATTGGCCTAAATACAGTATGAGTGAGCTGTTACCTCACATGTGAATAAGCCCTATGAATGACTGGGTCCTGTTTAGGGTCGATTCCTGTCGTGTACTTGATCCTAACGGAATAAGACCTGGATTCACACAACAACAGAATAAACAAAGCAGATTTCAGAAAATGGATGGATTATATACATGTGGCTGCAACAATCCTTCACTGAGGACAATCTAAGGCTATCATCAAATCTTCCAAAATATCCATTTTGTCCCGTTTGTTTCATTTTACGCAAGTGTTAAAGGTTTAATTAAATTCTTTCATAAATCAATTCTGCTTATCTTCGCCCTGGCATAACTTCTAATATCTGAAAGAACAATTTATCTTTTGTATACCTTTATTGTATTTTGAAATTATTTTGTTTAGTTAATTTAATTGATTTCAATATTTTTCTTTTTGTACATTGATGTATCTGCATGTAATATGTTACTTTCAGTTTTTACATTCTCTGAGTATTTCTTACTGTTTTACACAGGCCATATGACCTTACTTTCTAATAGCTTTATAACAATTACTTCATTTACCTTAGAAAAAAAAATGTAGTCAACAATAATCCACCAGGTTCTTTTAAAAATGCTGATGTAATTTAAAAGTAAATTGTGAATGTTTTTTTTTTTTTTGCATATAAAACCTAAGATTGCCAGCATGTGGCAACAGCCATAATGTACAAGAGGATTTCACCTCACGCCATGCTTCAGTGACTAAGCCAGTCTCAAATTGCCAGTTATTGGCTGAAAAGGTACTATTACCCTTTCTCTGTGCATTATAATGTGTTTTATGGAATAGCTATCTTTTTATTCAACATTAAGTTAATACACATGATACAGGCATGTTTTGAATTAATACTATTTAAATATATTCCTTCTTTTGCCTTTTGTGTTAATGAATTCTTTTTATACCACACTTTTATTGCCTGTATTTTGTCCACTGTACTGTACAAGTTGCTGCTTTCTGACTAAACATTTCCTGTTTCCTTTTGGTATGTTTAAGTGAGAATGTATTTTAAAGTCAAATGAGATAAATTAGATTTAGTCTTGGTGATACAGTGCCAAAGAGGTTGGCACTGCTGCCAGATAACTCCAGGAACTGTGTTTCTATTTCCTTTATGGTCACTGTGAGGATTAACCTAATCTCACCATGTCTCCATAAAAGAACTTCTCTAAATATTCAGATTTTCTCTAAAAAATGTATGTATTAATTAAAATAACAACCTTCATTGGGTTGGCATGAATGGTTATAATTGTATGTCTTGTGATTAAATATAATGCTGTCTTAAGATTGGTTCCTGCTGGTTACTGGTTGTTGTGGAATAAGTTCTAGATTTTTATGGAAAAAAGTGAGTTCAGAAAATATACAGAAAGATATAATTACTGTAACTTGCTACTATAAAACAACAGAATCTGATAAGGAAAAGTATAGATCACTTGTCTTAAAAGATAAGTTGGTGTTTTTCAGGTTGAAGTTATTTCTTCACAATTGTTATATATTAATTTGCCACATGACATTGGGGTCTAAACTGAAGCATTTTTTTTACATTAAAAAAAATATCTACCCTGCTCTTGTGATTCATAATGGAGGTAAGAGACACTGGGATCCACCATTAAAACAAAGCATCAAAGCTTCCAAAATATGTTATTTTTTCAATCTAAGAGTATTACTGAGTATTGATATGCAGCTTGAAATTGCACACACAATGCCTCGCAGTTAGGAGACCCGGGTTCGCTTCCTGGGTCATCCCTACGTGGAGTTTGCATGTTCTCCCCGTGTCTGCGTGGGTTTCCTCCTGGTGCTCCGGTTTCCTCTCGCAGTCCAAAGACATGCAGGTTAGGTGGATTGGCGATTCTAAATTGGCCCTAGTGTGTGCTTGGTGTGTGGGTGTGTGTGTGTGTGTCCTGCTGTGGGTTGGCGCCCTGCCCGGGATTAGTTCCTGCCTTGCACCCTGTGTTGGCTGGGATTGGCTCCAGCAGAACCCCATGACCCTGTGTTCAGATTCAACGGGTTGGAAAATGGATGGATGGATGGATTTTAACCAGCTTCGGTTTAAATAAAATTGTGAAGAAATAACTTTGACTTGAAAAATGTTGATCTTAGCCTTTAAGCTTCATAGTGCACTTGTGAGGCCACATTTGTAATACTGTGAGCTGTGCTGGTGTCACTATTGCAAGAAGAACGTAACACTGCTAAAGAGTTCAATGAAAAGTATCTACAGTACACTTATTCTTAGACTGTGGAGTCTGAGCTATAAAGACAGAGCCAAATCAATTTATGTTACCTAAACAGATATTAAGGGTAAAAGAGATAAAGTGTTTAAAACTATGAGGGGAATAAGTAGGGTTGATGCAAACTGTTCTTTGAGGGCATGCTACATAAACATACAGTAATATAGGGGTAAATTGTGCATAGATGTAAAAATGTATTTTTCATATATAACTAGATAAATGGAGCATATTTAAATGGAAGTGCAAATGAAAATAACATATTTGAAAATATGTCAACTTTGACTTGAAGACTATTTTAGGTGTACAGGAAATGTTTAGTTATGTCACACTTAATAGCCTATTCATCTTGAAGCTTTTCAAATATTCACTATTTGTAAATGTAATTACAATTGTTTTTTACTTGTATGTTCTTTTATTCCCAAGCTATCAATCAATCACTAATATGTTGTGCTGTTTCTTTGAGTAGTGCTGGAAATGGGTGCCCTTGTATTTATTTCCATGTGCTTCAGATTTGCATTTCACTTTGAAATACATTCCCTGTTAAGTATATAAACGTTAATGTAAATAATAACTAAAATACAACAATTAATTTTATAAAGTGCTCTTAAAATTTTTACATTATTATTAAAATAATGTGGATCTTTTGCTGAGTTAAAACTTCAGATGGACAACTATTTAATACATAACAAGTAAAACTATCTGCATAGTCCTAAAGTGAAAAGTATACTTGGCTTCTGTATTTGAGTGAAATTAGTTGCATTCTTCTGGGTTTCTATTCTATGGAATTTGCATACTTTTGAAGTATCTGAAAATGACTGTTCCTGTATCGCATCATTGTTTCAATGTTTAGCATATTTAATCAAAAATAAAAAGGATGTTCATATAAAACTGCACTTCCTATCATTACAATACCTAAAGCTTAGAGATAAAATTCCATTTCTCATGTGTTTTGGTCTGACTGATGGAGATAGTATTTTCTTTTCAATAGCATGTTTATAATGTTTTGTTTTTGTTTTTTTTTTTGCAAATGGACGAAATAAAGGATTCACTTTTAAAAATAATGAAGTAAGATTAGTATTTATGTATATAGAATAAGGTATAATACATATGTTTTTAAATTTCTACAACTACAGACAAGGTATTTGTATAGGTTTTATGTCATACTGTATATATATATATATATATATATATATATATATATATATATATATGCATACAGGTATATTTTTTTTTTTGTTGTTGTGATTGCATTTTAGTCATTCAAAAGTAACCCATCATCACAGTGTCGTGTCTCAGACGCAACTTCAACTAAAGAACCAGAATCAGAAGTTGATAATACTAAATCAAGATATTGTCTGCGCAAGTCCAAATTTTGCCCATTTCCAGTCATGCCAACTCTGCCAGAAGAAGATGAGGAATCAGCAGAGGAGCTTAGAGACTCTCCGGTCAGTGTATAATTAAATTACTATTTCCATTTACTAGAATAAAGACACTTTATATGAAGTTACTGTGAATGAGGTCATCTTCATAAACAGATAATTAATCTTAAGCAGACCTAAAGATTTATGCCATCATCATTCCTTCCATTTAGTAAAACTCCTTTTTCCATTTAGAGTCATATTATAATATCCTGGCAGTAGTGGAAGTCACATGAGCTAGGATATGATTATCCATCTTTTCCAACTCAAAAATACCCCCATGCCCCCTCATATCAGACTGACTGAAAGTTGAAAATGAAATGTGTAAGCTGTGATAGAAAAGTGGAGTCCTAGGAGTCAATATTTTGCAAAGAAAAAGAATACAGGTAATAATTTCTCAATTAGAACTTCATTAAGTTTTCCAAATAATGAATATCAATAGCGCAACAAAAATCGCAAATCTTTGCAAATAGGTATTATATATATCCATCCATTATCCAACCTGCTATATCCTAACTACAGGGTCACGGGGTGTTGCTGTAGCCAATCCCAGCCAACACAGGGCGCAAGCCAAGAAACAAACACCGGCAGGGGGCCAGCCCACCGCAGGACGTGCACACACACACCATACCCGGAGGAAACCCACGCAGACACGGGGAGAACATGCAAACTGCACGCAGGGAGGACCCAGGAAGCGAACCCAGGTCTCCTAACAGCAAGGCAGCAGCACTACCCACTGTGCCACCGTTCCGCCCTATATATATATATATATATATATATATATATATATAAATGTATATATATGTATATATACAGTATTGTGCAAAAAGTTTTAGGCAGCTGTGAAAAAATGCTGTAAAGAAAGAATGCTTTCAAAAATGGAAGTGTTAATCATTTATTTTCATCAATTAACAAAATGCAGTGAATGAACAAAAGAGAAATCTAAATCAAATCAATATTTGGTGTGACCACCCTTTGCCTTCAAAACAGCATCAATTCTTCTAGGTACACTTGCACAGTTTTTGAAGGAACTCGGCTGGTAGGCTGTTCCAAACATCTTGGAGAACTAATCACAGATCTTCTGTGGATGTAGGCTTCCTCACATCCTTCTGTCTCTTCATGTAATCCCAGACACACTCGATGATGTTGAGATCAGGGCTCTGTGGGGGCCATACCATCACTTCCAGGACTTCTTGTTCTTCTTTACGCTGAAGATAGTTCTTAATGACTTTTGCTGTATGTTTGGGGTCATTGTCCTGCTGCAGAATAAAATTGGGGCCAATCATACGCCTCCCTGATGGTATTGCATAATGGATAAGTATCTGCCTGTATTTCTCAGCATTGAGAACACCATTAATCCTGACCAAATCTCCAACTCCATTTGCAGAAATGCAGCCCCAAACGTTCAAGGAACCTCCACCATGCTTCACTGTTGCCTTCAGACACTCATTATTGTACCGCTCTCCAGCCCTTCGATGAACAAACTGCCTTCTGCTACAGCTAAATATTTCAAATTGTGACTCATCAGTCCAGAGCACCTGCTGCCATTTTTCTGCACCCCAGTTCCTATGTTTTCGTGCATACTTGAGTTGGCCTTGTTTCCACGTCGGAGGTATGGCTTTTTGGCTGCAACTCTTCCATGAAGATCACTTCTGGCCAGACTTCTCCGGACAGTAGATGGGTGTACCTGGGTCCCACTGGTTTCTGCCAGTTCTGAGCTGATGGCACTGCTGGACATCTTCCGATTTTGAAGGGTAATAAGCTTGATGTGTCTTTCATCTGCTGCACTTTCATTCACTTTCTTTCATTGGCCGACCACTGCGTCTATGATCCTCAACGTTGCCCGTTTCTTTGTGCTTCTTCAAAAGAGCTTGAACAGCACATCTTGAAACCCCAGTCTGCTTTGAAATCTTTGTCTGGGAGAGACCTTGCTGATGCAGTATAACTACCTTGTGTCTTGTTGCTGTGCTCAATCTTGCCATGACATGAAACTGTCTTCCACAACCTCACCTTGGTAGCAGAGTTTGGCTGTTCCTCGCCCAGTTTTAAGCCTCCTACGCAGCGGTTTCTGTTTCAGTTAATGACTGTGTTTCAACCTACGTGTGACATTGATGATCATTAGTACCTGTTTGGTATAATTGGTTGATCATACACCTGACTATAATCCTACAAAATCCCTGACTTTGTGCAAGTGTACCTATGAGAATTGATGCTGGCAAAAGGTAGTAACATCAAATATTGATTTGATTTAGATTTTTCTTTTGTTCGCTCACTTTGCATTTTGTAAATTGACAACAATAAACAATCATTATTTATATTTCTGAAAGCATTCTTTGTTTGCAGCATTTTTTCACACCTGCCTAAAACTTTTGCACAGTACTGTATATTCATGGCATTCATAGTCTGAATCACAATCTGATTGTAACGCGTGTGGTTGGTCAGCAAGTCGGCTAACATCCGCCACGGTGCCCTCTTTCAGTTGCAAGAAGCAGATCATAGAATGGTTGAAATAGTTTTACTGTCAAATAATGCAAAGAGTACATGACACGTGTTTCGCCCTAATTCTGGGCTCATCAGGCGTACACACTCACTGCACCCCCTCTCGGGAATCCGTACTCTTTGCATTATGCAAGATATTCCATCTTCAAAGGCCAAGCCTCACTTCCATTGAACTGACTAGTCCTTGCACAGCTTTATAAACTTTTACCTTTGATGCCAGAGAGACTCCTTTAGAAGTCGGAATGAGGAAGACTTTCTTGGCTCCTGGACTTTCTTACACACACCTCTCACCTTTGCCATTATTGTGTTTGCACCTCTGTCTGAAACCAACAAGTCACTAAGATTGGAGAATTTTCCTATTTTATCTGTTGCTGATATTTATATTTACACTTGTTACATTAGTATTCTGCACCCCTCTTCCACAACTTCTAAAAACATGGGTTGCAATTGTGACCTGCAGTCAGCCCTTCACACCACCACATCTTTTTGCATTCACATCTGACAACCTGTGCATTAGATTGAGTTTCTTCCAACATGTTTACCACAAATGCCACAAGGCCATGTACCCCCCTTTTACATGCCTCCTGCCCCTTCGCCCTAAACTATCATCATCTTGGTCTTTCCTGCATTTAGTTTGAGATGTTTCACTTCCAGCCTAGCTTTGCATTTATGTTTCTTCTCTTATTCTGCTTTACTTTGTGACAACAATACAAACTTTTCAGCATTTAAGATCTACTAGAGCATATCTTCACGCACTTCTCTGGTGACAGTTCTATCACTATAGTATAAAGCAGGGAACATGGAATGGATCAATACTGCAGCCCCATCTTCATCTAAAAATTTCCCTATCCACTTTGGCAATTCTGACCACCATCCATGCTTCTTCATATATTGATATCACAATAGACAATAACAACTCATCCACACCTAACTTTCCCAATGTCCACCTTACCATCTCTTATAGTATGTTGTCAAATGTCATCTACAGATATACAAATGTATAATACAGCCTCTTTTCTTTTGTCTAATGCTTTTCTTGAATTTGCCTGACAGCAAAAATCACATTTGTTATTCCCTTCTTGGGCATTAAACCAAAGTGCATTTTGTTAACTGTTACTTGTTCCCCAATTCTTTTGTCAAGCACTTTTCTCAACCACTTTCATTACTTGCTAGAAAAACTGAGTGCTCGATATGACCTACATTTTAATGTATCACCCTTTCCTTTGGACACCGGAATGAGCACTCTCTTTTCCAGTTTTCAGGAACTCCCCCTTCACACACAATCAACACCAGAATATACAATATATATTTACAAGTATTTGTAATAGATATACAGTGTTTTTATGTTGAAATATTTTGTAACAGTATTTATCATTAAGACTGGCTGTTCCCTTCAACATTTTTCAAGCAAATCACACATTCTGCACTCTTTCTTTCTTTTGCCATCTGTATCAAGATCATCAACATTTTTTTTTCTTTCCCTATTCTCAAGTTCACTTGCAAACTCCCATCTGTTGGCTTCTCATGCTCTAAAAACTGCTTTTCTAGTGTTTTGATTTGCCTCCTTGCAGATTACACAGTGACCTTCTGCGCCTGATGATTCTGAAACCCCATTTTCTCTTGCTACCAATATTTCAGAAAATTTATTTCACACTTTCCTCCTTCACCTTCCAGAACTTCTGCTTCAGTACATAATTCCTCTTACTTTTCTTCAGGGATTAGTTTCACATTTTTCACCATGCTTCAATCAACTCTCCTCACTAAGAAATTGTAGGTTGTGCTCCTTACTTCACCAGATTCATGCCACCAACTGATTTTCCATCTTCTTAAACTTGCTGTTGCACAGAAACCATTTCCATTGCATCATCTGACACCAGAATCCTCACCCTCAGCATTCCTGGTACTAAACCTAAAGTCCCTCTGTACTGTCTTATAACCATCATGACTGACTTCAACATGCCCTTTCTAGTTACCACCAACTGCAATAACCTTCCCCTCAGGCAACCTGGAAGCCACCACCATCAATTTGTCTTAAAGCTCATCTTTGTCCTCAGTACTTCTACCAAACTCCAGGGCATATGGTGAGAGTATATTCATCACTTACCAACAATCATCATAATAACTACAACATGCTCAGTCATCTTCTTCACCTCCATCACTTTGCCTTCCCATTTTTAAGACAAACATACACCAATCCCATGTGATTAGGGGGGTCAGCCCCACACTACTGGGTCCTTCTGGGAACCCTCTTGGACCCACCACCGCCAATAACATACCCAAGAGATGAGTCAGCAGATGATGACACTACAAACAAAGCAAGGGATTGGTGCAAAAGTGCTCCAGTGCTTTGTTAAGACAATTCAAAAACAAACAGTGTTTAATAAGGGCAGTTAAACATCTCAATAAATAAATAATCTTTTAAAACTGGAGCAATTCCCAGGAGGTTTAAAAATACACAGGCATGTTCAGGTAAAACAAAGTTAAAATCTGCAGCAGGTAAAATCTTTACAACATGTACAGCCAAAGATGTGTAAGCCTTGGTGCCTCCTTCTTCAAAAAGACGTCTCCCTGGGTCACCCATTATGAATCTATCAGCAGAATGAGATGTTTCACTGACAGGAATTTCCAACCCCTTAATCTAGGCTCTTGACACGATTGCCTCCTTTGGCGCATCTCCCATGCTGCTACAAACCTCACCTCGCTCCCTTTATCTCTCACTGCCTCTCCCTGGACTTACACTACGAGGCATCGGGTCACTCCAGCACTCCAGCTCCCTGTCAATATTCAGCTGTGTCAACCCCCTTCAGCCCCCTTTGAGTGTCTGTCCTATGCCCCCCTTGGGCTCTTCTTCCTGGCTGCCTGCCTCCATCCACTTGCACACTGCTCATGCACCCACCACTTCCATCATCCTTTCTATCACCCTCCATCTTTCTTTCTTGCTCCCAATCATTCTCTCTCGCTTGCTCATTCGTCCTAAACTCTGATCTTTCTCTGAACCTCTTGTCTCATGCTGGCTCCCCCTTATATGCCTCCGTGGGCACAGCACCTTAGTCGCACAGCAGAAAGCCGATGAAGCATTTGAGACAGACCGCACCCTCACATACAGATGTGTTTTGCCCCAATTACTTCACCAACCTCCAACAGCAACATGAGCACATACACCCACAGAGATTGAGCTGGCCAAGTAATTATTTATTTATCTAAATGGGAGTCCTGTTAAGCCGCAGACCTGCCATTCCACATCACAGCATTGCTATTACTTTTGTCTTTCCAACAAAATTGTATTTTCCTCTATTCCCAGTAAGTATTCTCACACCTATATTCTTCCATATTGTCTCCTGTATCAAGCACACATCTACGCTGCTTCTGTTCAGCACTTCCAAAATATCATCAAATTTTTCCCATCATACTTCTAGCGTTCCAAGCTGCAATCCTTATGGTCTCTTTCTCACACTTTTTATTTACTATCAATCCATCTCCCTTACCATAAAACCAGCCTTTCCACAGTGCACAGGTATAGAATATTAAATTGGATTTGTGGTTTAGCCAGGAGTCCCAACTTTCTGTTTTGGGGTACTGTTGGCCATACCCTGACCATGCTTTTTAACTCTTATCTTTGTATCTCATTATCAAGTGGGGAGTGGAGCAGAAATTCCTAATAATTCCTATTCCATATAAACAATGAAACCTAATGGCCCTTCAGTTCATATATCATCTTTAAGTAATTTGCAAGGTGTCCACAGCTACCTGAAAAAGGTATTCTTTTACAAAATATGTAGAAATATACATTAGTTATTAGCTAAATATTTGTACTAATGACCAAACATTTGTGCAGTTTGTGGAATTCCACTGCGTATGTTAGCAGTATTAGATTCTGTGAACTTTTTCCATAGAACGCCATGCTTTACCATACCATACTAATACTATACTAATTTTATGAATTACAGTTAATAAACCAATAATTGTAAGTTGTGAAATTAAGAAAAAAGTGTTTACCAATCAAAAGAACATTTATATAATATCCCACTAATATGGTTCAATGCACAATGTTCATGTATAGTTCCTGTAAACATATAACTTATACATCTCCTCTTGTTTCAGCAGTCACACAAACAAGAAACGTTTTCTGTAGCATACAAAAATGTGCTGGTGAGTCACCTGTAGTTAGGTGGTGATGCCAAATTGGAGGACAGTTTGTAATGCATTCTAAATCTAGCATAAAATTGGAAACAAAAATAATGAGTTTTAGTGGAGCTTTACTCTCAGTATGCAGTCATTCACTAAAGTGCAAAAGGCTACACTAAAGTCAAATATAACTAAATATAACTAGTCCATCCAAAATTATTTGATTGCCTAATTATAAGCCTCTTGCAAACTCCCTCCTTTAAAAGTCCAGATGCTGTTTAATATATGCATTCTGCTGGGAGATGAAAAATAGCAGACCACAAAAGAAACTGAGAAAAGGATCAGGGGATGAAAACATAAATGGAATATTCAGGTAGTTATCAAAACAGGGAGATCAGAAATACATCATAATTAACCCAAAACACTAAATAAAACTCAGAGTCAAAAAGACATAGGAAATATTTTAGGAAGCAGAAGACTATAAAGAAAACTACCTGCAAAGTTTTTAGAGAGTATGCACAATCCTGGCCACCTAGAAGAGAGCAACACTGATCTTTACATTGGTGTGACAATGACATCACACTTTCTGTACTTTGGGTAATCATAACTTAACAACGAATTTTGAATTGGAAAAAAAAAGTTCACAAAATTGCAACACCCTTGAAAACCTAAACTTAGGCAAAACAAAACTGAAAGTTAAAAAACAACTAGATTCTCTGTCCTAACAAACTCTTGATTGAACAAAATACAAAGAAATAAGCAAAGTGAAACATGAAGTAAGAAAATAAAAATTTAAGATAGTCTTAACAGCTTGAAACCACCATGGCATTACACCTCATGTCACATACACATCTCATACTACATTCTGGTTATGTGATTTTATTTCCATTTGGTTAATGTTCTTTACAGTCACAGTCATTTTGTTTACTGGGTTACCATCTCAGCTTGATATACAAAAGCCATGTGTCCCTGGGAGTCTTGATGTATAAGGCCGTCTGCATTAAACAGCATCTGAATCTTACTAAATTGATTTGTGCTTGAAAAAATAAGCATCACAAGAAAGTATTTTGACTTGGTGTGTTTTTTAAATCATGATTTTGATCTTGCACTTTATTTAGTGTTTTGACCTTAATTCATTTTCCTCATTATTTCTTCACAAGGTCCTAGAAAGACCTCAATTTTTCTGTCCTCCTTTTTTGTATGAAGGTTTTGCAGATAGGATTTAACATCTGTTCTATTCTAACATTACAGTAATGCAGAGGAGTTTGTTTTTATGACAGTCTCTTCCATAGTATTAGTTATTTGTTTTAAAAAGACTTCCAGGATGATCTGTTTCCCTTTCAATATTTAAATGACATGCTGATGGGCTAAATGAAGGCACTATTGGACCCATAAATCATTTGAGAATAGAACCTGATTGAATAAATTCACATAAAATTATGTTGGTGGCTCCATTCGTTTGTATTTCTCATAATACAATTAAAAAGGGGAAAAACTGTTGCTATAATGGTGACTACAGTGTGTAATTGTTGCTTAGATGAAAGGTGAACACTACTATGACTATGACATCATTTAAAAAAAACATATTGAATTTGCTTATCAAAACATTGCACTTTTGGTTACAGACTAATCATCCCAAAAGGAGCAGTGCACCTTCCATTGTCTTCCACAAGGAAACTTTCCCTGTTGACCAGGAGTTTACCAAACTGACAGAGAACAGGTAAGTATTGCATTGACTTCATTTCATGTATTTTTAATGAGTGGAAGCTGAGAGAGGTATCTGGCCAAATGTCACTGCCTAGGTTTTGTTTATGATGACTCTGAAGGTCAAAGTGCAAAGAAAGAAAAAATTAAAAATACAAACTAAAAATTAACAAAAAAAATGCAAATTAAAAGTTAACATGAAAATACAAACTAAAAATTATGACGAAAACGAAAACAAAATTCATAACAGAAATGACATCACTAGAGAATGGGGAACTTGGTGGGTTAGTGGTAAGAAATGGGGAAGAAAATTCAGGAAAGCATTTCAGTGAACTTGAGTGGTCCTCTAAAAGCACTTTCCCTGTTTTTCAAGGCTGCAGTGTTTGATTTTTCTTTCCGTTTTCATCCTAATTTTAGTTTCCATTTTCATTTTAATTTTTATTTCGTGCTTTCATGCTAATTTTTAATTTGCATTTTCATCTTGAATTTTAGTTTTCAATTTTTATTGGTTTTTAGTGTTTTCAATTTTTCTTTGTTTGTGATTCTGCAATCAGCTAATTGTTTATTTTGTTTCAATGTAAGTTAAAAGGGTTTTTAATACAGAAGCTTGCTACATTGAACAACTTGTTTGTGATGCATATGCACACCTGGCTTTTTATTTATGCAGAGGTTAAATATGCATTAATATCTCAGGTACTTCTGTGACACCAGAAAATTATTCTGAATAGCTAACCAGTAGCAAAATATCTTTTAGTTTATTTTAATATTTTAAGATAATTCAAAGTGAAAATGAAAGATACTAACACTAAGCACATTAATATTACACATTTTAGTTAATTTGTTTTAAAAAAATCCCCCAAAATATTAAAAATTAGATCTCATTAATGTCAGGATTGTTTGGTGTTTGAATTCATAGCAGCTACATTTGTAAGCAGTATTGGTTAGAGTGAATACCTGTAAAAGCTTGATGGATGACAACGCAGACCATGAAGCTATTGCACATCGTTCATATAGTTGTCTCAACAAACAACAATAATACTGAGGTATTTTAAATGAGGTTGTTATAGTAATGGTGACACTGATTCAATTTTAAAAAGGCAGATCTGCAGCCTTCTCTCTCCAAAGATGGAGAAGACATAATTGTATTTTTTCTCATCTTAACTCAGAAATGTCCATAGACCTGCTGATGATAAGTATAAGGATTCACCTTTCAATAGAATTCTTCAGAATGTTGACCTCTTGAATTTGAATATTAATAAGCCAACTCTGGGTAGTGTACCATTTCACCTAAGTGCACCTGACTACAATTACACCCATAATTACATTAGGGTAATTTATAATTGCCAGTTAATCTAACATGCATTCAAAGTAAAATAAAGGTTATGATTAATTTAACAGTAATAAGGCCAGTGGTGATATACTGTATAGTACAGAGAAACAGACAATTAGAAAAAGAGAGGAAAAGAAAATTAAAAGAACTGAAAAGAGAATGCTGAGGTGGGCCTTGGGGGTCTGATGAGTGAGGAGGGTTGCAAGAGGGGTAGAAGTGGTAACATAAGTCAAAAAATAAGAGATTCTAAATTGAGATGAGATGGGCACGTGGTAAGAAGGGAGTGTGATGGAGAGTGTCTGGAAAAGGCCTGTCATAAGTAGAAGGTTGAGGGGAAGACAGAAAGTTAGATGGGGCAACTGTGAAAGAAAAAATATGAGGGTGAAGAAGATAAGGGTTAAAGACGTAGAGCTGGGGTTCTCAAACTCGGTCCTGGGGGCCCACTGTGGCTGCAGGTTTTTTGTTTCAGCCAGATTCCTAATCAGTGACAACACCTGATAACACTGATCTCATTTAATTAGCTGGTATTTTTATCTCTACAATCAGAAAAGCACAGCAGCATGATTTTAACATTTACTGTATAAGACATTAAGAAACATTTCTGCTTTTGCTATAGATTTAAATGCTTAACTCTGTTTTGTTGATTTCATTGTATTTTGCCTCTTTTCTTTGCAGTTTGCTCCTTTCATTGGATCTTATTAATGACAATTAAAAACAAACAGAGCAGACACCCAGGCAAACAACACTGAATAATCAAAGGCTGCAACTTCTGTAGCGTCAGGCGCATAATTAGTTAATAATGGATTCATTAAACAATTAGAACACTTGGAAAAGCAGAATAAAAATCAAGATGAAAATATTGTTAAAAAGAAAAAAAATACATTATTCCCATATAACTGCTTAGTACATTTTAATTAAATTTTTTTTTCCAAACTTTGCTTTCAAATTTCTATATTGTTCCCAAACTATAGAACTTCTGAAATAACAGTTCACTTAATCAGCCCAGAAGTCCAATTAAAAACAGAAGCTGGTTGGAACAAAAACCTGCAGCCAGAGTGGGTCCCCAGGACTGAGTTTGGAAACCTCTGAAGTAGAGAATAGGCAAACGTGGCGGTGCCTCATCAAAGAAGCCAAACACTAACAAAGGAACTGCAAATGTAAAAGGAAGGAGAATAACCACAATAACATTTATTTCTATAGCAAATTTTCATGCAACTAAAAAAAGGAAAAACAACTAATTAAAAATAAATAACTATATGAATTATTATGAATAAAGGAAATACCAAAAATCATAATAAATCAATATGCATGTAAATAATGCCTATGTACAAGTAATAGATAAGGCAGAGTCTTTAATTATATAGATTCATAAGTCTGTGATGATTATAATGGTAAGTCCGATGCTATGGTCAGATGGCCACGGAGGACAGAAAGAATAAACCACTAGCTAGAGAGGTGCTGGAGAAAAAAAAAATCTGCAGGAGTTCCAAAGCCAAAAGCAGTGCTGTGTAAGTTCACACCTCACAAGAACTAGCTCAAAGTTCAGTTCACACAGATTAAAATTAATAAATTCACGTTCATAGTTTACAATTTCAATTTTGAACTAGTTAGTGTTCAGTTCATTTTTTAAGGAGTGAGAATAAATGACCCATGAGGTTACTTTTTTCAATTTTGAATGCCTTATATTAGGCTATTACATTGTTCTTGAATAAAATACAATAATTATGAAGACTTTTTTATTTAAATACACTTTATTGAGTTTTACCCAGCAACAAACACGTATAACCATATATGCTAATATCCTCCCGGTCAAAAAAGAAATTGAATAGATGCAAGTATATATATAAATTGCCACTCTATTTCCAACCGTGTGACACAAATGGTGACTGTGGAACCAGCGTGTAGGTGAACTAATCTGCCAGTTAAAATGCGCATCACATATTGCATGTCCAACAGGCAAAATATAAAGTGGCCTCGCAAAGTACAACGTTTTCCTAAAAACAAAAGTGGAGCTTCACCGTGTGGTCATATCAGTGGGGGTGCAGTTTAAGCACAAGCAGGCTGACATAGACAGTGCCTATTTGATTTTACGTTATTTTTTCCAAATACACATAAATCACAAAACATTTGTACAAAATAAGTATTCGTAAAAATCCACTATTTGTGCTTATCCAAATACCGTATTTGGATTCGGCTCCACACCTACATTACAGGGTAAGGCAAAACGTTTAATCTGGACTTAACCCAGATCAAGAATGTCACATAAAATTGAAATAGCTCACGTTCAAGCTCTTCATTTGCAAATACATTATGTTAAGTTCATCGTTCTTAGAAAATCGAGCTTGTTCAATGAATGCACTCTTTTGAACTAGTTCATGCACAACACTGGCCAAAAGATTACCCAGCCCCCATTGGGCATACCATCTAACCTAACCTAACTAACATAAGTAGTTTCCATTATGTTTTAGTTTTGCTCTGAAAAATCTTATGCATTGGATCTTGCCAACAGCTGAAAGCATTCACATTCATCCCAACATGCAGGTGCCTGAGCAGAACTTTAATCAGATGGTGGTGGCACTAAAGGAAATGAGAAAAGAAAAGAGAAAAATAGAGATTAAGAATAATTGCAAATCCAAGAAATATGTTATTTGCAATACAAATAATCTATTAGAGTCTGAACTAAAATGCAGCTATAAAAAAACAAATTAATAAATCATTAGCCTGGCATATTTCTGTTGGTACAGCATTCCAGATTTTTGGAGCATAAGAGCAAAAGGCCACCTTACAACTTCTTTTATGCTTAGATATGCTTACATCCAAAATGTAAGAAGCAGCAAGATTATTCAAAGGTTTATATACCTCTAATAATATTTTAAAATTAATTCTAAATGACATAGGTAACCAATTATAATAATGCTAAAACCAGTGTGATATGCTGAGATTTTCTTGAATTGGCTAATTGGTTAATCTGAGAAGTTAATTCTATGCAGAACTGTAAAGCTGTTAAGGTAGCATCATAAATAAAATTCTCAATTCAGTTATCCCTCCTCCATCGCTGGGGTTGCATTCCAGAGCTCCCTGCGAAATAAGAAAATCCGCAAAGTAAAAACCATATGTTTATATGGTTATTTTTATATTGTCAGGCTTGGGTCACAGATTTGCACAGAAACACAGGAGGTTGTAGAGAGACAGGAACTTTATTCAAATACTGCAAACAAACATTTGTCTCTTTTTCAAAAGTTTAAACGTGCTCTATGACAAGACAGAGATGACAGTTCCATCTCACAATTAAAAGAATGCAACCATATCTTCCTCTAGAGAATGTCAGAGAGAGAGAGAGAGAAAAGCAAACAATCAAAAACCGATAGGTGCTGTTCGAGCTTTAAAGTATGCGAAGCACCGTGCGGAAAGCATATCGCTTGAGAAAGCAGCCGCAAGTTAGCCCAGCAAGGAAGGGAGCAATGTGAAGGTAGTCTGTCATCATTTTTTATACGAGCGTCCGTATCCTCTAGGGGTGCAAACAGCCCCCCTGCTCACACCCCCTCCGTCAGGAGCAGAGAATGTCAGAGCAAGAGAGAGAGAGAGAAAAGCAAACAATCAAAAATCAATAGGTGTTGTTTGGGCTTTTAAGTACGCGAAGCACCGTGTGGGAAGCATATCGCTCAAAAAAGCAGCCACAAGTAAGCCCAGCAAGGATGGGAGCAATGTGAAGGTAGTCTTTCAGTGTTTTTTGAGGAGCGTCCGTATCCTCTAGAGGTCCAAACAGCCCCCCTGCTCACAATATATTTGAGGAATTTTATTTAATACGTAATACGTGCTCTGATTGGGTAGCTTTTCAGCCATCTGCCAATAGTGTCCCTTGTATGAAGTCAACTGGGCAAACCAACTGAGGAAGCATGTAATAGAAATTAAAAGACCCATTGTCCACTGAAACCCACGAACCAGCAAAAAATCTGCGATATATATTTAAATATGCTTACATATAAAATCCGCGATAGAGTGAAGCCACGAAAGTTGAAGCACGATATAGCGAGGGATTACTGTATATTTATTACTGTATAAATGGTGAAAACTTGAAATAAGGCTGAATACTTGAAATAAGGCTGCATTAATATAATATAATATAATATAATATTGTTAGTAAATATACTTCCATAGTATATAAAATGTCTGCAACTATGCCTTCTATTCAAGCAAGTGTAGAACTCAGATTTCTTTATTCCTTTAAAAATAACATCCAAATCTCATGGCATACAAATAATATATGAATATTAAGATCAAAACATTCTAGCTATATTAAATTTACTATTAGTTAATAATCCCTAAAGTTACACTGGCTGCTCTCCAATTCTTAGGGTGAGTCACTTGCTGAATTATGTCAACACATTTTTCCTCTCAAACATTTTTTAAATCTTGAATTAAAGTTTATAGATTTCGTTTTAAACAACCTTTTTATATAGCACTCTCTGTGATGGTCTGGGTTAGCTCCAACCTTGAAACCAGATCTTCGATAGTCATAACTGAGATTAGTTGAGCAAATGAAGACACGCTTACATGCAGCAAGGGGTAGGTCCAGAAGTGATTAGTGCTTTTATTAAAATCAATCAAAACAAAACGGTGTTCAATAAGTGCAGTGCACTCAACTCTTCAATAAATAATCCATGAAAACCAGTGATGTTGAAAGTTAAAATCTCCATAAATATATTCCATTAAAAAACAACAAAGTTAAAATCCAGAGACAGTCCACAAAAACTATAGGCCCCAATGCTGCCTTTTTAAACCTGGCACCTCCTCCCTTTACCATCTCCCGACCTCACAGAAGGAGGAGACACCCACCAACAGGTACAGCCCATCATCATATCCTGGTTCGGATCCCCATTGCCAGGCCTTTGGCAATCCAGGTGCGCCACACTGAGCCACATACATCTCCCACTGCCTGTCCCTTTCTTAGCTTCAGGCTTCTGCAGCCCTGAAGCTCACTCCCGACCATCTGTCTCTCACTGTTTGCTACAGGGACATCCTTTTGGTCTTCTCATAGGCCTTCCATTTTCTTTCTTTTTCCTTTCCTTCTTCTGCGCAGCCTCCTTAATTACCTCTCCTTTGTAACTGGGTACAGGTCTCTCACAGGCACAATTGAGGCGCCCGACCGATCCAACCGCCACCACCTGTGTATGTGGTGCGATCGGCCAAGTACCACAATTAGCCATGGAGCCTGCCTTTGATGAAGAGTGTAAAGGACAAAGTGGGAGAAATAACACTTTGTAAAACAATAGCTAACTCACTTGATACTTATTTTTCTAAGCTTTTCACCTGTGAAAAGGTTAGTAATGTGTAGAATCACAGCTTAAAAGTGTTTTTCTCTGGCATCACAGAGAGGCGAACATTTAAAGTTAATTGGCAACTCAAAATTGGAACACTGGAGCAGAAAACATTACCAAAAATCAGAGGTAAATCACATAGTCCTTAATTTTTGTCCAGGTATGTGAGTCATTGAAATTTATTAATATGAAATTAATTATAAAAAATAAATGTGAACCTTTGTTTTTTACCCAAACTGATGCCATAATTAGTGAGTACAATTAGCTTACCATAAAACTTCTGCCTTCCTTACCACAAAAATCTCAGAAAATATTTGTCATTTAAACACACACTATTAAATCTTTTTTTCTGAATTATTATATAACTGACATTAATTCATCTAGGCCACAAATATTTCTGTTCTTTACTTTACATCAGTTGTCAGTGAACCATCTGTGAAGCACTAATGTACTGTTTACTTCAGCACAAACACTATATATCAAAATACAAAGCTTAGTTAGCATTAAACAGAAGCACTGGATGATCCCACCCTAGAGTGTGTGTGTGTGTTCACCCTGCAATGGACTGGCACCCTCTTCTGTGATTGTTCCTGCCTTACGCCTGATGATTGCTGGGTTGGCCTCCAGCTGCCCCATTAGCCTGCTCTGGATAAGCAGGTTTCAAAGATGGATATATATATATATATAAAAATTTGCATTTATATAGCGCTTTTCTCACTACTCAAAGCACTTAGCAATTGCAGGTTAAGGTCCTTGCTCAAAGGGTCCAAAAGAGCAGAGTCCCTGCTGGCATTTACGGGATTCGAACCAGCAACCTTCCGATTTCCAGTGCAGGTCCCTAGCCTCAGAGCCACCACTTCACCCATGGATGGATGGAAAACACATATTCTTGGTCATAACCAACAAAACATGTGGATATAGGACTAGGAAAAGCAGTTTAGTACAACTGATTGTGTCATCTCTCTATCATATAAAAAAATCCTGGGACGAGATGAGACTTTTTAGCCTGGGACAAGACAAGACTTTTTCAGAGAGATAATTTAATGTCCCGCGAGACAAGACTTTGTGCCAAAAAAATGTAACCATGCCCAGGGCTGGAAATAAAAGGTAAAGAGTAGATGACAAAGTAGAACATCATAAAGAGGTTCAAAAACATTGGCGCGATACACATGCAGAGCAAGTTTGAGATAATGAAAATACTAAAATTCGAAAGCTCAAGAATATGATAGTAAACATCACATTAGCACAAACAAATGGAAATTATTACTCGGTGAAATAATGGAACAGCAAAAAGAGATCGAATATATGGACATAGGTGATATGACAGTAGTATGTAGATATTGTTTGGTGTTAAACTTTAAGTTGAAGACTTGTAGATCATCTGATTCATGTTGCCATCAGGGAAAAGTAGTGTTTCTTCCCAATGAAGAGGCGTATCCGCGAGAATTAAAAGATTTGTTGTTTGGTGAAAGTGAAATCCACATACGCTAGCGGCAGAGATGCAAAGTGGCTGGCGCATAGCGCAGGCCTGGGGGTTGGCAAGCAAAGCGAGCAGGGGGCAAAGTCCCCTAGTATTATTAATTCTTAATGAATTTTAAGAGATAGTTAAAACTTTTACTTTATAGAATTCATGTTTAGTAGTTCTTTAGCATATTGTTTACTTTAAATATTAGTTGGTATTTTATGAAAATAAAGATGTGAAAGATTTAATATCATACCAGTTATTATTAATTAGCATATAACTATATTTTTGAGCAATTCATAAAATAAAAATGTATTATGATAGTACTACAATAGCTTAAATGTTGAATATTTTACTGTATGTATAATAATAATGGCCCTATAAACCTATACAGTAATTCTATCACACAGATAAGTTCGATTGAAAAAAAAAATGTAGTACTTCAGTGTAAATCTGACTTTAGTGCTACCGCAGGAAATCAATCAACAGGAGATTTTACAATATAACACAATCAATTGTGCCATACATTAATATATGATCAAGAACATTAACCTATATTTATTATATACACAAATAAATTTGCAGTAAAGCTAACATGATATTGAATGAACTGAACAGCTTAAATAATATCTAATTTGAAACTAAACCCATTGGGTCAAATGAAGCAAACAAGCTGCATAAACAGAAAGATCAGTACAGTGGTGGCTTAATGCCTCAGTCCATGTTGACCTTATAAGATCTGCTGTGCATGTGCTTGTGTGTGTTCTTATCTTTCTCCTCACTATCTAGAATGTGCTCTGGTAGTGCAAACAAGCTGTGTTGAGTGTGTGTATGTATGTGCATTTGCTTGTGCCTCATTGTGTGCATACTGTCTATTGAAATAAATAATGTATCTCAACATCTCTTCATGCATGACTAAATAGAGCACACTATTTAAACAATTTCCATGGCAGTTATCATTGGTCATGGGTCAGACCGTTTTTGAAGTACATGGGGATAAGGTCTGGACCAAACTGCACAAGGAACTGCACACTGTAACAAGACAAACATAATGCAACTTATATGAAGAAGACAGGTCAATTTTTTCAGAAGTTATTGCTGAAAATATCACTGTAAAAATTTGATTGATAATTTACAGTATATTACTGGCTACTGATTACATTACTTTCACAGTATTTTACTGTATTATATTACTATAAATTACAACAAACAGTACTATATAGTGACTTCAAAGTAAACTGAGCTACAAAATGAATGTGATATAGCAGCACGCTGCTGTTGAATTACAGTAATTAACTATTTCTAATTTGCATAAATTTCCTGAATTTTTATATTAACTGTAATACTATGGTAATTCAGTAGCCAGTAATTTACTGTAAACTAACAGGAACATTTTTAATTAAGATTGCTGTGAAAAAAGCTTGTCTATAACCTAACAGTGAAATGACTAGCAATTCCACTATAAACTATTTGACCTTCAGACATACATTCACTTTTACATAATTTGAGTGTAGTAGAATAATGTTGTCTGGTGAAAATGGAAAGGTTTCTTTTTGTAATATCAGGTGTGCTACATGTTCACCAGTTTATCGGAAAAAAACACACCACAAATCAGCTTCCATAACCACAAAAAAAAACCTTCAGCACACATAGAAAATTGAGTTTGCTGACCATCTTTAAGTTTTGTTTCTCACAATGCAAACATGTAGGGATCATCAGGAGCAATTGACAGTGTGGCATTCCTTATGCAAATACACAAATTTAGTTTTCTGTGCCATTGTGACTTTACAGCAATACAACAATTATTCATAGAAATAGTTTGGAACATTGAAACAATACTGACAACTAAAACACTGCCTAAATGTAAGTTTACGTGAACCTATCAATATAAAATCATTATTTATTGTATTACAGTTTTTAACTGTGAAAATACATAGTTAATGTAATGTATTTTTACAGGGATTTTTTTTTACAATGTATTCATTTATTTTCCTCAGAATTTACATCAAGTTGAGTTTTGAAGGTCCCTAAAGTTCTCCTCATGTCCACCTCACTATTTGGTCACTTATTCCTTGTGTCTGTGGTTCCCTGTGTGAATGAAAACATTGCAATATATGTACGAAATCAGACAAGTTCCCATCAGTGTCCCTGAGCCCAGGATTTTATTTTTAACTGTAAATTTAATACATATGAAAGTGAAACATTATGAAAAAGCGCAAACTAAAAATGTCCAACAATGCAACATGGTCCAGTCAGTGATGATGTGGTTCGGCTCCAAGCTCTCTACTACCTGCTGGAGCCTCTTGAACCTGCAACCTTCAGTAACGTAACCAGGATGAGCCAGGCAGATGAGGACACACACACACCCATAGCAAAGGGTAGGTGAAAAAAGGTATAAGTGCTTTTATTAAAACAAAGTCAAAAACAAAGTGTCCAAAGGTGCAGTGCATCAAAATAAATAATCCATTAAAACAGGGGTTATCTGTGAGACAAAATCAAAGTTAAAATGAGAGTAAAACACAGTCATGGGATCATTAATGTTCCTTCTATTCTCAGATGAGACCAACTTAATTTTTTCTTTGTTTCCTGGCTCACCCATGACTCACTCAACAGGTGGAGACTCAGTAGCCATGTCTGTCTTGGCTGCCTCACACAGATCCCGTCAGATCCGTCTTCCTTCATGCTCCTGCAGTTATACCTTGGATCCCTGGGGAGGACTCCACCATGCTTGCACCCACTGTACACAAATACTTAGTGAGGTGAACCAGCCACTAGAGCCCCTATAAGAACTGGCACTGTCCTTTCTTTTATAGTTTCTCTTTCTTCCAAGACCAGTCCAAACTGTCATTAATGTAGACCCCTAAGAACTTGTAGGAGTGCACTACCTGTACATTCACTCCATGTATAGTGAATATACACAGGGGCTCTTTGGTGCAATTAAAGTCAATGACCAGTTACTTGGTTTTGCCAATGTTAAGTTGTAGATGTAGACAATTCTTTCTGCACCAGGAAACAAAGTTTTTTACTCCTATACTCTGTCTCATCCCCCTTTTTGATACACCCCATAAATGCAGAATCAACTGAGAATTTCTAGTCCGAGGTGTACAGAGTAAAGACAAAAGGAGACAGAACAGTCTCTTATGGTGCTTCTGTGTTGCTCACATCCATATCAGAAACACAGTCCTTGAGCCTAACAAACTGCAGTCTACCCAAAAAATAGTCCATTGTACAAGACACTGAGGCTTCGCTACCTGTAGACGTAAGTGCCACTGGTCTGTACTCATTAGGTGAAACAGCACTTGCCTTCTTTGGAACTGGAACAACACAAAAAGTTTTTCCACAGTAGCAACACTTTTTGAGCTTTAGGGACAGACTGAATAGTTAACAGAGGAGGCCACAAAGTTGGTCAGCACAGGCCATAAGAACCCAAGGACTGACTCAATCCAGTCATGTGTTTAGTTTCCTCAGTTTTCTCCTCTCTTGGTCTTCAGTTATAGACAGCCTGTTCTGATTGTCAGAGATGGACTCATCATTGGTTATTCTAGATGAAGTGGTAGGAGTTTTTGATGTGGTAGAGATGGTGTGGGGGACTGGTCATTTTAAGAATGTGGCAGTTGGAGGGAAAATCTATTAAAACATTGGTTCATTGCTTTATCTTTGTCCACATCTCCTTAGTCAGGGATTGCAAGTGTCCAGTAATTAAACCCAATCCATTCCAGATATCTTTCTTGTTATTCTAAGTGAGTTTGTTTTCTATTCTAGCTTTGTAAGCTTCCTTTCTGTTATTCAGCTTTTTCTTCAGGCTTTGTTGTGTGCCCTCCAGAGCCTATTTGTCACCAGATGTGAATGCTCTTTTTTAATCGAGAAGACTTTTTAATTCCACTGCTTCTTGTTTGGAAAGCAACACACTGTCTTTGACGGCACGACAGAGTCAACACAGAAGTTAATATTGTCTGTGATGCAGATGACAGAGTCCCTCAATATCATCCCCATGTGACTCAAAAATCATTTCCAAGTCTGCCATTTGGAAGCAATTATTGGGAGCTATTTTAGCCTCCAGGATCCACTTCCTCACTATTTTTGTGGTAACAGGTTATGATCTAATAACAGAAGTGTAGCTGGGAATAAGATGAATCAGGTTGTGGTCAAATTTGCCGAAAGGAGCCAGTAATTTACACTTAAAGGCATCTTTAACATTAGAGTACAGCAGGTCCAGCTGGTTATTTCCTCGAATGGAACATGATACAGACTTACTGATGTTTGTCATTGTTCCTTTTAAAGTTACATGGTGGAAGTCACCACAAACTATAACTGGAGGGTCAGATTCATCATTGAAGTGTCAGTGACAGAATGAATCTTTTACATTGCTGAATCTCCATTTGCAGAGGGAGAAATACAAACATTATTTTATCTCCTGGGCAAATAGTTTGGACATCTTCCCACAGCCAGAATTTCAATGTCTGAATTCCATACTGTAGTTTTAGCTGTAATATGTTTTTTGTTACACCATTCATCATTCACAATAATGACCAGTCCCCTTCCTGTCGTGCTGGGTCCCTGTCTGCTAGAATAAGATGAAATCCATCCAACATTAAAATAGTGTCATGTATATCAGGTTTAAGCTAGCTCTCTGTAAAACACGCAATGTCATTGTACTTGTATGTGTCATGACTCGCTATTAAGAGCAGACAAATCGTCCATCTTATTTGACAGCGATTCAACATTGCCCATTACAATAGACCAGTTTTGAATCCTTTTTGCCTTGCTTTAATTCTCAGGGATGTCACCCTCTCCATCTTCTGGCAAAAAACACCTGTGGTAAAGTGAAACGGAAATGCTTAGGGATTGCAGTGCAAGTAACTGATTATGAGTGCTTTTATTGTCTGTGTCTCTCATGTTTCCAGGTGTTGCAGACATAAGGCAGCCTTTGGGTCTTCTACACAAACTCTCCCAAATTCATAGGACATTCAAAGAGCCATTGTGACAAGTCAGTGCCCGGGCTGGCATTGAGTGTAGATCATCTGTAAATTTAAAATCCATTTATCTGATTTCTAATGGATACTTTTAGTGACAAGCCAGAAGCCAGATCAAATCGAATCTTAATCAAGACTAATAACTAGTAAAACAGTTTCAGAAACAAAAAGAAAAACATAAAATATGGAGCAACTGTAAAAAGGCTGTTGCAGCGCATAGTTAGGACTATTAGTTCTGTAATGGTTGTGAATGACACAGACCATAATTATTAAATTTGCTTTTGGGAAGGCAATAAAACATGAGGTAACACCATTTTAATATTAAGTTGTTGCAGTGGAGCAACATGCCTATGTACAGTATTTGTACATTAGTAATTATTTTTTATACTTTGCTTCCTTCTAAATATTGCTACAGTAGATACCACTTAAGAAAACAAATGCTGTTGCATTCCTTCTGCTTATCATAACTTTGTTAGCTTTGGACTGATATCAAAAAACACATCACTGCAAGCTCTAAATTAATCAGATTAGTTGCTCAGTTGAAGGCTTGCATTTCGCAATGCCTTATGACTCCATTTCAGATACATGCTTTCTTCGAAAATATATTTTGAATTTTATAAAACCTTAATTCTAGGCATTGAATATGAAACTGAACATATCATTTGATTACCTAAATCTACAAAGATCCATTTGAATATATTGGGATGTAAATTTTCATTTTTATGTTCAGGGGAGTACTTTGTGAACTGTATGAGTAAATGATTTCACTTTCTGAAATAACCAATAAAGAGTAACAAAGATTTCTTGCTTGTAGTCTCTGTCCTGTTGTGCTCTTTGTACTCACATAAACTGACTAACTTATTAATAAATAAAATTTCATTACAATCTTCTTTAAAATATTCCATCAGTATAACCAGGGCCGGATTTTCCTATAGGCTAACTAGGCTTCAGCCTAGGGCCTCAAGATCAAGAGGGGCCTACATTCAAATTGTTAGCAAAATTTTATTATCTCTCATGTAATTTACAAACTTAAAAATGGAAGGTGAAAGGGCCTCATAAGTGGAATAGCCTAGGGCCTCTTTTCATATAAATCCGGCCCTGAGTATAACGTATACAGTGATCCCTTCGCCTTTCGCGGCTTCACTCTATCGCGGATTTTATATGTAAGCATATTTAAATATATATCTCGGATTTTTTGCTGGTTCGCGGATTTCTGCGGACAATGGGTCTTTTAATTTCTGGTACATGCTTCCTCAGTTGGTTTGCCCAGTTGATTTCATACAAGGGATGCTATTGGCAGATGGCTGAGAAGCTACCCAACTTACTTTTCTTTCTCTCTCTCTTGCGCTGACTATCTGTGATCCTGACGTAGGGGGTGTGAGCAGGGGGGCTGTTCGCACACCTAGACGATACGGACGCTCGTCTAAAAATGCTGAAAGATTATCTTCACGTTGCTATCTTCTGTGTGCAGCTTTTAAGTATGCTGCAAGGTGTTTCGCATACTTAAAAGCTCAAAGAGCACGTATTGATTTTTGACTTTGTTTCTATCTCTCTCTCCCTGCTCCTGACGGAGGGGGTGTGAGCTGCCGCCTTCAACAGCTTTGTACCGGCGGTGCTTCGCATACTTAAGAGCCAAACAGCCCTATTGATTTGTTTGCTTTACTCTCTGTTTCCTTTGAAGAGGAAGATATGTTTGCATTCTTTTAATTGTGAGACAGAACTGTCATCTCTGTCTTGTCATGGAGCACAGTTTAAACTTTTGAAAAAGAGACAAATGTTTGTTTGCAGTGTTTGAATAACGTTCCTGTCTCTCTACAACCTCCTGTGTTTCTGCGCAAATCTGTGACCCAAGCATGACAATATAAAAATAACCATATAAACATACGGTTTCTACTTCACGGATTTTCTTATTTCGCGGGTGGCTCTGGAACGCAACCCCCGCGATGGAGGAGGGATTACTGTATTGTATTCTAGGGATTATTTACTGAAACACAGTGATTACATTAAACTTTTCTTTAAAGTGACTTGAGACGTTACACTATTTGTGATTTAATAACAATAAGGTTTATGTTTATAGTTAATGATTGCAATTAATGGAAATATAGACTTGTACTAACATTTTCAGTAAAAACTAAAAGAAAAAAATAATGACTTTATACAATTATGTAACTATTTGATATTTTTGTGCCAAGTTTTGATCTTTCTTTTTCACTATTTATGTGCCAAGTTAAATAAATTGGAGTTTTGTTCTTTCTTTTTTATTAGATAAGGAGGGCTAAAGTATTTTTGGTAAAGCCAGACACAAGGCAAGAATAAGCCAAAGCCATGACAGCAGTCCACCACAGTGCTCATGCTCATACACATATCCACATTTACTAATACAGTTCTTAAGACTTGGGAGTGAATCATGGCCAAGTGTGGAGTCTTTCTTTGGGTCCTCTCATTTTCTACCACATTTCAAAGTTCAAAGATCTGACCATTGGGTTGACTTAGGACTCTAAAGCAGATGTGCAGGCAAATGTGTGTGCTCTGTGATGGACTAGAATTATACTCAGTATTATTACTTACATTACTTACACCTCTCAATCTCTACGGAAGACATCCAGCATCATAAAAGACTTGTATCATCCAGCACACAACCTATTTGAACTTCTCCCCTCAGGTAAGAGATACAGGTCTGTTAGAGCACCAATCACAAGACTGATGAACAGTGTCTACCCCAAAGCAATTACTACACAAAGTTCTGTACTGAAATCACATACCATATAGACATAATTGTGAAATATCATATTCATCACCATTATTATTTTTTTATTATCTTAACTTGTTATTAAAAAAAACTTTTATTTTTTGCATAGGCTGACAATTGTGTAATGTGTGAGCTGTATATGAGAGAATATTAGATATGTGTGTATTTTTTTAAGCATAGTTTAGTTTTGAGCATTGTTTTAGATAATGTACTGGAATCTCATTATAGACTCATTGTAGATTTATTGATAGACTCTAGCTCCAAAGAGCATTGTAAAAGAAAAAAAGGTTTCTAATAGTAATATTAGATATGTGTGTATTTTTTAAGTATAGTTTAGTTTAGTTTTCAGCATTGTTTTAGATAATGTACTGGAATCTCATTATATACTCATTGTAGATTTATTGATAGACTCTAGCTCCAAAGAGCATTGTAAAAGAAAAAAAGGTTTCAGGGAAATTAATTGATGGTGCCCCACTATGTAAACAGAATTAAATATACTTTTAATTTCAATAAACTAAAATACAAATAAATATTCAGTTAAGTTTTAACTGTCAACAGGACTTATGTGTTTATTGATTTTGTTTATTTCGCAAACAGACCTCATAGTCCCAACATGCGACACTGGCATTCAAGAAGCTCATTATCAAGTCCAATTACTACAGTTGGTATGAGAATATACATTTTTATACTTTTTAAGTATACCTTTTTGAAAAGAATACATGTTTTTATAAACTTTCTCATGCATTAAATTGTTATTGTCATGTTTTCTGTAATATCTTTTATTTTTTGCTTATTCTGTAAATTAAAACAAAGTTATATATTGTATTTTCATTTTTTTACCTGCTTCTTCACATACAAATATCCTTGTAGTATATTTTAACATTCTTTAAAGTCACTTAAACTAAACAAAATTTTAATTGGAAATATGAAAAGATAATCACACCCATTGAAAATATAATTCTCTTTTGATGTTCAATAATTAGAAATTATATTACCATTTTCAATTTAATAAAAGAGAGCTTAAACAAGTAATATTGACAACATGTTAAAAAGTAACATTATAGGGTTGATAGCCTTACAGTATATGTTAAGCATGCAAGAAAGCTGCAGATTAGAAGTGCTTGACAAATGGACATGGGGTTAGTGAAGAAAAATCAAGTGGCAAGTAAAATAGGCAAATTACAACTTGCAGTCAGAGGAAACAGAATGTTATAAATGCCCTTTTAATAAAGTAAAGAAAAAAAATAGCTCATACACCAAATTAGACAATGTATTATGTGGAAAGTACTCCAGGTCAAATTAGAAAATAAACAGGAACCATGAAAAATCTGGTGAAGCAATGTAGCAGAAGATGCCTCATACAAAAGCAACAAAGAGCTACAGATAGAAAAAGTAGATGTGTTGTTCTCTGCTTGGTGAGGATATTTAACATTTAACATGTAGCTTTTATAAACACTGTCAAAGGGACTTGTCCAAGAATAGAAGGTGAAAATTGTTGATTTTCACACAAGGGTTTAAAACACTCAAGGAATAATTATACATGAATTGGAAAGTATGCAGCATTAGCAGCAGAAACAACAGTGGTTAAAGCTCTGAAACTGTGCTGTGATACATTTTAACAACAAGTTAGAATCATCTAGTTTGCTATTCTTCCCACTTGGAAACATGCAGTACAGAAGGCACTGAAGAAATTAAAAAAATATCATCCTTACAGTGCTGCAAGCTTTGTCCAGGTGAGAATAAGCCTTGTGGAGCAGATAGATAATTGCATCCTCCACTCCAGTCTTTGTCTGATAGGCAAACGGCAGTGGGCCAAGTGGACATTCATATAGTCCAGGCCCAACCTATCAAACATCTTCATGATGTGAGACGTAACTGCCACTGGTCTGTAGTCATTAGGGGAAGAGGTGCCTGCCTTAGGGACAGGCTAAACAGGTGACTGGGGACAGCATAAAGATGGTCAGCACAAGGCCTTAAAAATTCAAGGACTGACTCCATCTGGCCCTGCAGCTTTTCCCATGTGTATTCTCCTCAATTGTCTCCTTACTTATCTTCAGGTCCTCTCTTCAATTGTTTTTTCATTTAGCACTTGCTGTGTATTCTTTAGAGCTTCTTTATCTCCAAATTTTAATGCACTCCTTTTCTCTTTCAGGAGAGCTTTTAGCTCCTTAGTAATCCAAGGCTTGTTGTTTGCAAAGCATCACACTGTTTTTGAGGGTATCACAGTGTCAACACACAAGTTAATACAGTCTGTGATACAGTGACTGAATCCCTCAATATCATCCCCATGTGACCTGTGCATCATTTCTGTTATGTCTTATCATTTTGAAGCATTCATTCAGAGCTATTTCAGCCTCCAGGCTCCATTTCCTCATTATCCTGACACAAAGCTGGCTTTATTTACTGTATGTAGATAAAGCTGTGTTTCCCAGCTTTGACCAGGTATTATTTAAAATTCCACTGTAATTTTAAAGGGCAGGTTTAGTATTTTTCCTATCAAATTTATTTGGTGTATATTAATTTGCCATATGAAATAATGTTCTTAAGTGAAACGTATTACTTAGATTTAAAAATAATACTATGTCTGCTGTATGGGACACTGGTCCAAATGTGAAAAAAGTAAAGCCTTAAAACTTATGGAATATGTCCACTTTGTAGCAGCAGATCTTTTGATTTCAGATAAACATAGCTTCCCTGTTTTAATGTATGTTTATGACAACAAAAGGAAATAGGAAGTACAGATTCTTGACATTACTATTCCAGAAGTAAGGATACTTCCCTGTTGACTTGTCTGTTCACAATGACCATTGTGAGTGGTGTTTTCATGTAAATTAGGAAGTAAAATAGCACATAACTACACAAATCTGAAGCTTTTAAATGCAACATTGCCTTTTTAGCAAAATACTGTATCTGGGATTTGATATTAAAATGAAAAAAAGTCAAGCATTTGTAACTTCCATCAACCTCTTGATGGTAATTGCGATGCCTTGAAGTTATGGCTTGTAGTGCCTAGGTTTGATATAAACACCCCAACTGAAGACCTACAGAAAGATGGTCTACAATTTTGTGGCAATCACTTTTCCAAGAGAACCACGTGCAGTCTATGAGGATATGTTCCTGATCACATATGTTTCTGAAGGAAAGCAGGTATATGCACAAACTGACCCTTTTGGTTGACATTCTTCAACCAAAATAAAACCACACGAACAATCAGGCACAGGACAAGAACATAAATCCAGAGAAAACTGTAATTCTGGGTATAATTGTAAACCAATCATGAAGTGAAGTGTAGAAACAAAAAAAAAATCATCAGATGATCACGATCCTGCCGCCTTCTTATGGTCCCATTTTAAATTCTGCACCATAATTTATGTCACACAGCACCCTCCGCAACAACAACCAAAGCTGCCCAATAGCACAATATTCCCGGGGCTGCTGGGAATTGTAGTCCCTTTTAAGTAGTGCTGCTACAAACAGAATACTAAAATGACAGAATCTTTTAAAAACATATTAATAAAGCAGGACAGGCAAAAAGTAAATTTGTCTCTCTTGCTAATGTTCTCTAGCCACTAGAGTGCATTGTGGATTAAATTCACAGAGGTATGGATGAAGTCTAGCACCACTAGGAGAGCTTCTTAAGAGTATCTGCAGACCTTTGGGTGCTGGCTGGGTAACTCGGAAGTAATGTATTTGTAAAGGCTTACCTGAAAGGCTTTTCTGATCCAGGCTTAAAAGGCCCCTGCAGTCAGTATATGGAGGGAGCATGGAGTTGGGAGGAATCATCACTAATGGCTTCACAGGTAAAGAGGCTAGAGGGGAACAACAAAGAAGTAAACTGGAAGGCCAGAAGGCTTAGGTTTTGTTATTTTAATCTCCTATGTGTTTATTGGGTATTTGCTTTGATGGTCCTCCTTTGTTGTTAAAACCCGTTCCTTTTGTTACTTTTGTTGTTTTGGTTGTCTTTTGGGTTCAGGGATGACATACAAGTGTATATCTACACGATATATATTTTTTGAAAACAACATTTATAAGCTGTTTTATAATATGTACATAATTTCAAGATACAGATTAGTACTCAAGAACATTTTTTGGCATGGAAATTGAGGTACTGTGCAATTTTAATGGCTTTTTTTCTTTTGTATTGTTGCAATTCAGATGAAATCTTCTTCTTTAAAATTTGTAAAGAATGCTTCAATTAAGAAAAACATTTCTCATGGCAAATCAATGTATACAATGACTTGAAAAACTGAAAAACTGTGTTTAGAGTACATAGAATCAATGATCCCACATGGTAATGAGAATTGACTCACATGGATGGGTATGATTTCTGGTTAGCAGAGTACAGCTTCAAACACAACTGGGAAATGGTCGTGATTGTAGTGTGATGGACAGATATTATAATTGTGATGCCAAATTGAAATAAATAACTCCAGACACAATGTTTTTAGGGACTATTACAAAAAGATATAGGGTAATGCTTGTTTGAAGAAAAACATGCAATGTAATGGGTGAGAAATTAACCCAAATGCTTATTACTACTTCCTTTAGAACCCACACAACACCAAAAGGTATGCCAGGTCAGACTTACTCTGTCTTCATCTGATCAATGTCTATCTAACAGACTTCCTTGGCCATAACATTTGTTACTCCAGTATTATCCCAGTATATATGTAGTACAGTATTTTGAGACAGTGACAGCCAATACTGACATTCCAGAACAAATCACACAAAATAGCCCTACTCAAGTAGGTTTTGCTAAATTCACATAGTTAAAGAAAAGCTGTCCACTAGCACTTCACTTTACTGCTTAGTAAATGCTAAAGGATCTTCATTCAAGAAAAATAATACCCAAGTTCAGTCCTGGAAGGCTGCAGTGGCTGTAGTGTTCTTGTTCCAATGTAATTTTGCTAATTAAAAAACAACTTATTTAGTTTTATGGCCTGTTAGAATATTCATTCTACCACATCAGGTCATTCTCACATAGTAGGGAGGATATTATTCAAATGATTTGTTGCCTGGAGCAGATTAGTCATTCTTAGTTCTTCACTTCTTTCTTCTTCCATTTCTTTCCAAATATTTTATTTAAACAGAATAGTTCATGATGAAGTAACACAGGTGTAAATGGGAAAGAGATAAATGTTGAACCACTGGTTTATTTTGTCATTGGTATCTCATTGGTAATTATGAGGCAATTAAGTTAACAAGAAGATTAAAAATAGTGAATGCTACTTTTCAAGACTAAATGGAACAATTAAGCATTGTGAATGTTAAAAAGCAACTTCAGTAAAATAAAGGACAAAAATTAGGCTTAAACAATGGCTTCTAAATAAGAAACTTGGTTTAGAGTAAAATATGCAGCCACTGTGGCCCTAAAGGACTGAACATGTGCATCTTTGCTCTAGAATGACTTTTTATTATGTATTGGGCTGGGCCTGAGTCTAATCCGGGGAAACACTTTGCAGACTACAGTGTCTAAATAACGACCATAAACTAATACCTATATCTTCTACATTTTCTAAACAGACATTGCAGGCCATGTTATTGATCTGATAAATGATAAATTGCCAGATGTTCAGCTATCAGATGAAGATAAGAAAAAAAATTTAGAACTGCTGGAAGAAGCAAAAAAAGCCAGCGAACATTTTTCAATGCGCAGAGGTCGACGTTCAACATGCAGCATCTCAGACTCACCAACAGGTAGTAATTTTAATTATTCTTTATTGTTAAAAAGATGTTATCAGCTCACTCAAGAATGACAAGTGAATTAAGTGCAGCTTCATTACCTTATTTGGTTACTATTTAGTTCATAAGAACATAAAAAGTTTAATAAAGGAGAGGAAATTATTCTGTCCATCAAGCTTATTTTGTCATCTTACCTACTGTATAAGTTGCTCAGATATCTGTTTCATATTTTGTTTAAATGGTAGTGCAAGTGCCATGAAGGACAAATGTGTATGCCAGCTGTTGGGAAAATGACTCTTTGCCCGACTGAAGGAGGCCAGGAGCAGTTCCATCCCTCACATGAAATGTGGCAGTGGTCCTCCCGAGGCGTCCCAGTTTGAACACCCAAAGGAGTACATAGAGTTGGAGTCTAGAAGTACAGTCCTGTTGGGTCCTTGGGTGCCACTAGAGGGTGCTGTCTGGGGAGGACCTCTCTGGTTTCCACATGACCTGGTAGTGCTTCCAGGGGGACACACTATGGCACTGGAAGCATTCCCAGGTCCAGTTTAAAAGGAGCCTGCTGCATCACCTTGATGAGTCAGAGCCAGGAGACAGTGGGTGACACTCAACAAGAGGAATGGAAGGAGCGAAAGAAGAGACACTTGATTGTAATTATGATTAGTAGCTTTTGGTGACTCATTTTTCTAAAATAAAATCTTTTATTTCAGCCCAGGACTGTGGTGGGTAATATAGTGTCTGAGTTTTGGGGCTCAATGGTGCCCCCTTATGATCACAGTGGTCAAGATTTCTGTTTCAGCTAAATCACTGTTCCTTTCTGCATATTTTATAATAGTTATATTGCTTTTGTACCACTCACATTATTTCATTAGTTTGAACTAATTTATAAGTGTAAGCTGTCTTATGACTCCAGAATCTTCTGTCAAAAACTTGGCCAAGCAGCATTCTGTAATCTGATTTCTGTAGAAATATATCAATCATCATTGACTGAATCTAACTCCTCATAGCTGAAAAACAAAAAATGTCAAAGGTGGTTTATTTACTAGTTAAATCACAACATACAGTGCATGGATGCAAAATGGTGTGGGTTCGTGTAACAGGTCCTCCCTGCATGGAGAGCACTTTGAGTAGTGAGAAAAGTGTTATATAAATGTAAAGAATTATTATTATTACTAGCTGACGCCCGCCATAGCATACGGCGGTGTAAGAATAGGAACGGAAAACAATGAGAAAGGAATTCAGAAATCAAGAAGAAATAAATACTTCTTGAAAGACGCATTGTGCATGTAGAATTTCCGGCCAAGCAGGATTACATGTGAAAGTGGTAAATAAATCAGGCTTTCCAAATTTAAGTACTATGGCCATGGCATCCTGATAGTTTTGTTGTATGTATCTTTGACTTCCTGGAAATGTGGATGGTAATATGATCATTTTGCCTACACATACGTTATTTTCAGCGTTTGCTTGCAGTGTGTCTGAAAGTCCTTTGTATTGTTCCACGCGCAGATCTTGTTGATGTAATCTGAGATAGTTGAGATGCGCACCCTCTGTTTTAACATACACATCTACGACGTACTGTTGGAATAGCTTGCCGCTGGAGTGCAAAATACTAAATGTATTCCTCATTGCTAATCTGTACACGTAAAATTGGCATTGAGTAAGCCTTCTTCGCTTGGTGGTTCTTTTATTGGGAACATGTAAATCTTTGTGCTAGCCGATTTCTCCGTAAGGGAATAAAAGTAGGTAAACCACAGGATCACAATTCATATTGAGCGTAGAAATCTGTTTACAGGAGTTGCCAATGGGATAGATGCAAATGTCCCTTTCGGAAAATCACTGCAACATCAGTGTGACATGTCAGGGCATTGTATCGTCATAAATCCTGCCTAGGGTTTTCCTTGAAAACCATTCGTACAGATGCTGTTGGATTGGACTGAGCGATTTCATGCATGTGTTTGTATGATTTAGTGAAGGGGTTGATGGTTCTGTGCATGGAATCTAGCTGGAGAAGTACATTTTCGCTTCATACAGAGACTGCTTTATTTTGTAATCATACTTCAGTAGCTTGCGCTGTGTCAAAAACATACAACTGTCCATATCCTGGAGAGGTAGAAGTGTTAGCGTATAGTGGAGAGATTTGGTGATAAATTTGCCCGTGTATTTTAAAACAGTATGGTCCGTGGCCAAGAGGTTGAGTTATCTGTGCACCCATGGAAGCAAACGCTAGAGAAGAGTTGTATTCTTGACTGTGTTCACGATAATTTTTAGCTTCTGATGTTTGCTGTGTAAGAAGCTGTTGTAAAGACACAGGTGGCTCCCGTAAAGGAGATAAAGCTACTTTACCGTTGTGGCAGCACCTCAAGTACTTGTTGAATGCATTATGCTCAGCAGGTCAGTATAGTGCATGACATGGAATAGGAATCGAGAAATGCTGTGTCGGTTGCGTGTGGGCGGGACCAGTTTTGAAGTGGAAGCAGGACGAACCTGAAGAGAAATATACAGTATATAAGGGAAGAGATTATTAATGTCTCATAGCTCCCAAAATGTGAGTAGGATTGCAACACTATTGTAATAAGCCAAATTCAAAGGCTTTTATTAATGCAAGTAAAGAGGCAGCCGATTGGATTATCACGGATATTTGGAAATAAATATGTAAAAGAAATAAAGTTTTTGTTTACCTGTTTTAGCGCCGTTACGCAGATTAACACAGCAGTGGTACAACGTTTTAGCTGCAATTTGAGCACCGGGATGTTCAAAGGGCTGCCTGGAGGCCTACAGGTGCTCCGAGAGCAAGCTGTGGGGCTCAAAGTTGCTGACGCCGAGGCACGCGTCTGACGCCGTTTTTCGAACGTGCTCACGGTTACTTACAGCCAAGTACGGAGGCGCGCTTCTGTAACCGCTGGAGGAGAGAGGGCGAAAGTGGTATATTTAACATCAGAGGAACAGGTCTGAAGGATTGAAAGCTTTGTTTTAATGTAGCCGGCAAAAAGGGAATTCACAGGTGTGGCAAAGTATATGAGTGAACGCGGGAAAACGTAAAGTAGAACTTACTTAATAGAGGCTGAACGGGAAGCCCACAGGTCAACAAGGCAGACGGGTATGCGCACGTGAGACAGAGAACATATAAATAGGGTGAACTGTACCTGTGCAGGTGCTGAGGAATGGTGCACGTCCCGACGTGTCTGATTATTGGAACTCCGCGGGAAACGTAAAGCCCGATTGGATGGTCAAAAGGGCTCGGGATATAAAACCAGGGTCCGAATGCCAGAGGTCGTCTTTTGACCAGGTTGTCAAGGTGTAGTGTAGATCTGTGCAACTGATTTATTTAGTTGAGTAGGGGAAAGAGACATACTGTGCTTTGTGTATATAGTAGGTGCTTAGTTTATTCATTTTGTTTTGATTATTTATTTATTTATTTTTTTGTTTTGCCTGTCCTTTGTAATCAGTTTTGTAGTTGGACAAAGGAGGTGGAAGAGTTTTTTTTTCTGTTTTGGTTTTTTCTTCACTTTTGCTTTGGAAGCCACTGTATACTGTATATTATATCACCTGCACTGATTTGTCTTTTGGGAAGTGTCTTTGCATTGGACTTTGTAAATATTTTTTTGTAAGACATTTCTTTGTATAATAGTATAGGCATTGCTGGAATAAAATAGATTCTTGATTTTGAATATTTTTTTTTAGTCTGAGTCTCTCTTACTCCATCCCTTGGTTGCTCGGTCTCGTCTACTGACACCGAGTCGGGAGTTGCACTACTGGGTCCTTACCCGGGGTGTTACACCTATAAATAAATATAAGCATAAATATTACTGTCATTTTTTTCCACTAAATGCAAAGTAACCTTTATAATATTTTATTAATTGCCTTAGTGTTTTCTAAAAGTGTAATATTACTTTTACTGCTCCAGCAGTAATACAGTGACATACAGGATAAATAATTGATGCTCATCAATGAAACTTTAATTTGTCAAGAACTTGGGCTGCTGGACTCAGAGTGCAGAATAAGCAGGCATCTGAGTACGAGTACCTCTTCATTTCACAGAAGACTCTCTCCAAATCAGCCTCAGTGTTCTCACCCTTCTTGCTACAATGAGAGACAGAAATTGTGGGCAGCTGTAACTGATGATGCACACTTTGCAAAAGAAGCATTAAACATGATCATTTTTGTGGGAACGGAGTCTTCCCCCCTCCTTTTGGCTGTATCCCAGTAAAGGTCAAGGAATGTCACAATACAGAAGACGGTGAAAGACAAAAAAAATCTACTAATTTCTTGAGTGGAAGAAGTTAGGTCAAACAAACATTATTTTATTTAGTGCTTGTCTTTGGACAGGTAGTCTAGTGTAATGGCTAAGGCCCTGGACTTTAGAAGACAAGGCTACTATTTCAAATGAGTTAAAATTTTACAGCAAATTGTATTCTTAAATTAACTATTAGCATAAAATATTTGCATCAAGCTGTAGGTCCACTAACTTTACTCTTGTTTTTTTTTTCTTTCAGATATTCTGATCCTATGTAAATACTATAAATATTAGTATTATTAAAGTTGCTTTTGGATAGAAAAAGTTTTATTTTAGTCTGCTTTACTAATTCTCAAATCCAGTAAATTTCAAATTTTGCAGTATGGAAAATTGTTTCAATTTTACAGCAGTCTGTCTTTATGCTTTGTCCACTAGGTGATGCCAGAATTCCTAACAGTTACTTGTTCAGATCATTTAAAACAAAAATATTTAATTTTCATATGGTTGGGTACATTACAGATAAAATAGTAACCATATTATTTGAAATTAACATATAATACAAAAAACCTACTTCTCTTTTTCTTTTGCCAGCTGTCTCTCCAGCACCCACTCCAAGATCATCTCCTGTGCCTTCCAGAAGTAGCTCCCTTACTATAACACCCCAGCTAGGTAAGGGATTTTATTTTTTAAATTATCACAGGTACATATCACTTCATCTGTAGACATTGCAACATGCATGCTTATATACATTTTAGTGTAAAATCAAGTACAATAAAAGATCAACCATGATATTCAAGACACTAGTTTATCATTTTGATCCAGGCAGTTGAAAGAAATGTACTAAGTTTTGTGTTTAATACATTTGTGAACACCAGGTTATACCAAAATAAAAGAAATGTAATTATACAAATAATACAAAGTACTCACAAATAATACTTAACATTTCTTTGTCTTACACTAACATGGTCATCTTTTTGCTTTTGTTATTTTACCCCATCTCTTATCTGACTAACTGTCTCTAGAAATTGGCCTTAGGTTCTACTTATAATATATTGTAACAGCACAGGCCAAGTTACATCAGCCAGGGATAAGTCACCCAAAGTATGAGCTGACATTATATCACCAGTGGCAGGGGCACCTATAAAAGCAGCAAGCCTGCAAAGTTGCACAATTTTTTTCAATCTTTGTGTTGCTTAAAGCTAGCGGTCCTTTTAAGGATAGCAAGCTACTGAAAGAGCACAAAAAGAGAATAAATCCATTGGGTCAATTTTGGAAAGCACCCCATAGCGCTACATTGTCAGAAGCAGGACAAGGTGAAGACCCATGTTCTCCCCAATCACCAAATGCCGTAGCGACCCAAAATGGACTTGTTGAACTTGTTTGAACTATTGATGGAGAGTCTTGAAGCCGAGTGTGACAGTTCCTTGATCCTTCTTCATTTTTGGAAGCCTCTTGAACCCAACACCATCGATAACACAACCGGATGAGTGGGGTAGATGAGGACAAAACACACCTGATGCAAGGGGAAGGTGCCAGATCCAAATAATGTCCAAAGTGCAGTGCTTCAAACTGTCAATAAATAAATAATCCATAAAATTAGGTATACTGTGGCAGCTAAAATCAATAAATAGAAAAATCTGTTAAAAATGAAGTTAAACCAACGCAGTGCAGGAAACTCACTTAAAATCCGCAAGCTCTGGTGCCTTTCTTTAAAACTGACACCTCTCTAGCTTGTCCTATTCAGACCTCACAGCCCAGAGAGACGTCAACCAGCAGGTGCAGACACCCATCTTATCCATCCCATGTCACCGTCGTTAATCCCACGGCATCCGAGTCAACCCTGAGCCCTGCTCCACCCGCACCCTCGCTAATCCAGGCTTCACCTGGCACGGGCACTCTGCACTTCCACTGCTGCCAGTGGTTCCACCCAGCGAAAGTACCTCCTGAGCATGATGGTCACTCCTGTTCCCAAGTTGTTCAACAGAAGCGACCCACAGCCCTTTCCTGAGTGATGGCCACACACTCCTCTTTGGGGCTTCACTCCCATCCGTCTGCTTCCATTCATTCCACCAGCATGTTCTCTCTCACCTACCTGCTTCTTCTCCCATCTTTTAACCTCCGTTCTCTTTTCTTATCTCTTTTCCTTTCTTTTTTCCAATTGTGATCTTGTGCTCCACTCTTTATAGGCTGAGGAGTGGTTGCAGGTGTGATCGCCTGATTGCTGCCCCAGGCTGATATTCAGACAATCAGACTACACGCACGTGCTGGCAAGGCAACGCATGGTTAGCCGACCACCTCGCACCAACTCAGAGACAAGCCGTCCTCACAGACAATTGCTCACACCTGCTCCACTCCGCAGCACGAGTGCATTCATTATTTATTTATTAAAACAGCTGGTTCTTCATGGGAAGGCTCCATGCCTCTACCAAGCCAGTGCAACTGGTGGCCCAGGTCTGCAGCTTGGCCCTGTCACTGCACTTAAAACAGCAATAAATAATAAAAGCACTAAACCCAACCCTACTAAAATGTAAACCCAAGCCCCCTTCATAAAACTAGGACATGAAAACAATGAGAACTTTTAAAACAGACATAAAACCAGCCAAATAATCAGTCCATTAAAAAACTCTTCCAGCTTGGGTTCCGTGGGTTTTTGAAAACAGTCAGGCACCTATCCCACATTCTGCTCCGTCTCCTTTCTTCAATCGACTTCACTAGCTCTTCCCACTGCTGTCATTTCAATGGCTGCACTTGGCGAAAGTATCTCCTCAGCATGATGGTTGCAACTGCTCCCAAGTTGTTCAACAGGACAGCCTCAGCTATGGCCACATGCTCCTCTTTGGAGCTTCACTCCCATCCACCTGTTTCAGTTTATTCCACCAGCTTGTTCTCTCTCGCCTGCCTGCTTCTTCTCCCATCTTTTAACCTCTGTTCACTTTTCCTTTCTATCCCCCCATTGTGATCTTGTGTTCCCCGTTTTATAGGCTGGGGAGCAGTTACTGGTGCGATCACCTGATTGCTGCCCCGGGCTGATATTGAGACAATCAGACTGCCTGCACGGTTGGCTGACTGCCTCGCACCAACCTGGAGAAAAGCCATGAATTGCTCACACCTGCTTCACTCTCCAGCGCAAGCATGTGCATTATTTATTTATTAAAATGGCCAGTTTTTCTGAGCCACAGACCCGCTATATACTGTATCACACTAAGATCTAGGAGATAAAGCACCAGTTGTAGTGTCAGCCTTAAAGGAAGAACAGCCTGCAAATATTCACAAAAAGATTTTTCTACCCAGATACAATGATTAGATGTTGTGGGAAACTTACCATGTACAGATGCACTTTCCTGTCTGCCAAAATAAGAGGGACCAGGAAACAACAGTGGCATAACTGTGTATGATATTGGAGGGAGAAGGAGCAAGCACATTGCTAGATATCCACCGATGAGAACCATGGAGACTTGACTGGATTGGTGACACTGCTTGAGCAGAGGTTTGGGCAGAGGAAGATGCCAGAATACATCCAGGCTGCCCTGTTCACTAAGCAAAGAATGGGCCAAGTGAATTTCAGAGCCCTGGCAGTGGACATCTTGTTGCTTACCTGTCAGGGATATCTGGAGTTTCCTGAAGATCTCCAAGAACAGCTTGCCCTTCAATACTTCCTTAGGCCACTAGCTCCCCTAACGCTCCAGCAGCATGTCTGTCTGGCAGTGCACAGGAGCTTCAGCGAGGCACTTGCAGAAGCTGAAATGGTTGAGCTTGCCTTATGTCTTCAATGAACCTCAGCATCCTTGCCAGGCACTGAGTCAAAGACACACGACACACGGGAAGGAATCAGATCAGCACATGACAGACATTAGGCGTTGGCAACAACCACAAGAAGGGCCACATGGCTTGGTTATACCCAGAGTGGCATGTACAGTAAGCAGGAAAACAGCCCATCACCCCAGCCCCCAGCCCTCCACAAACAAACATTTTCAATATCAACCGCTGGGGTCCCTTGAGTAGCCCTGAGTACTTTCAACCAACGAATTATTCAGCATAAGTGTGCCAAGAAATGCTACCATGGCTCCTTTATGCCAACAGCAATACGCCTGCATAATACCTTATGGTTTAGTTTGCTTACTTTTCAAGACAGGAATGAACCTCACTCTTGAGTCTTGAAGTGTGTTTGTTTCTCTGGACTGATTTTGCATTGGTAGTTTGGTTATTCTCAGGTTTGCTACCAGGGCTCGGCATAGTACTTGTAGTGGTTCCTTCTGTAATTCATATGGAGTGATGATGATTGGTAAGGCATCCAGATGGCAGGTGTTCAGATTGTAGTGTGAATTTTATTTATTTATTTGTTTGTTTGCTTATTCAGTGTGCTTCAATAAAAAGCCAAATTTCCCCCATGACAATGTTCTATCTATCTATCTATCTATCTATCTATCTATCTATCTATCTATCTATCTATCTATCTATCTATCTATCTATCTATCTATCTATCTATCTATCTATCTATCTATCTATCTATCTATCTATCTATCTATCTATCTCCTTTGAAACCCTCTTCTAGATACTTGTCCCACCATCACTTTGGTGAGTAGGGAATCCATTCCCGGATGGGTTTATCCATTCCTGGAATTTGGGAATCCCACATCATTCCCGGGAAACCTGGGCTCCCGGGGATGACAAAGTGCACGGGCATCTCACATGTAAACGGTTTTAGATAGACTGACACTTATTTTTAATAAAACTACTGCAATATGTTGAGACCAATAAAAGACTAACCTTATCTACAAGCAGTTCATGCTGTCATATACTGTAAGTACATGTATCTAGTTAGTTGCGGTAATAAGAGCGTAGAAAGCACAACGTGTCCAGCGTGCTTGTTCTAAACAATGCCCGCGCTTGCCGTTGCTCTGAAACACCGCCATTTCCGCTTTTACTGATGCATCCAGTTTCTTGTCAGCATTCTGTGATGGCAAGTTTCTTGGCACAGATAATGTGGATGGAACAGACTGACGCATTGCAGTTTCAAGTTGCTGTTCAAAGCTGTTGTCTGATGAAGTGCAAGCTGCAGCAATGGCGCCACCTTAATTATTTTCAACTATAACTCTGTTATTTCTTGATCGATTTTTACACTTTTACACGCTATATATGCGAGCTTGGCCATTCCTGTTCACCCGGGAATTCCAGCAGTTTCGGGAATGGATTCCCTATTGGTGAGGGTGGGACTGCTACCGGAGACAAAGCATGGAACACCAGATGGCTGGGAAGCTCCACTGCGCACCCTGAAAATGGTCACTGGAGAGGAAATTCAGATGTGGGGCATAAAACAGCTACAAGTTACCATTGAACATCACCGGTTTGAACACAAATTCTGGTTGGCTCAAATTCAAGACCAGTGGATTCTTGGAGCAAATGTCTTGATGGTACAGAGAACGGTTATGGACTTTGGGAGAGGAAAGCTTCAGCTGCACGGGAGAGAAATTCCTCCAAACCATTAACATCCAGGGTCCTGCTAGGTCCACACGATTGGCAAGGAATCCCGACAGTGACATTCATCCTCCAGCTCAGAAAATCTAAAAGATAGCACCACCATTAGGCCACCCCTGACACCTGAACATCCACCTGTACGGCCTTCATTCACCACCAACAGTAAAACTGTCATGGCTTTATGGCAATGCAGCACAGTTGATTTGCCAAAACAGCAACTCCAACAGTCCTGGACTGTGTAATGCCCCACCACCTTTAAAAGCCTTATGGAGAGAGTGCTGGCCAATATTCTACTAAGCTGTTGCATGGTGAATTTTGATGACATCTTAGTGCACCCCTCTGATTTTGACATAGCCCTTTTCGCATACCAGGAGAAGGTGGGAGCAGAGGATGCCATCATCTACATGCTACACTGATCCCTCTCCCACTTGGACAGAGGCAGTGGTGCAGTAAGAATAATGTTTCTGGACGTCTCTAGCACCTTCAACACCATCCAACCTCTGCTCCTTAGGGACAAGTTGACAGAGATGGGAGTAGATTCATACATGGTGGCATGGATCGTGGACTGTCTTACAGACAGACCTCAGTATGTGCATCTCGGGAACTGCAGGTCTGACATTGTAGTCAGCAGCACAGGAGCGCCACAGGTGACTGTACTTTCTCCAGTCCTGTTCAGCCTATATACATCGGACTTCCAATGCAACTTGGAGTCCTGCCACGTGCAAAAGTTCACTGACGACACTGCTATCGTGTGCTGCATCAGGAGTGGGCAGGAAGAGGAGTATAGGGACCTAATCAAGGACTTTGTTAAATGGTGCGACTCAAACCACCTACAGTATAACTGAACACCAGCAAAATCAAGGAGCTGGTGGTGGATTTTAGGAGGACCAGGCCCCTCATGGACCCCGTGATCATCAGAAGTGACTGTGTGCAGAGGGTGCAGACCTATAAATACCTGGGAGTGCAGCTGGATGATAAATTGGACTGGACTGCCAATACTGATGCTCTGTGCAAGAGAGGACAGAGCCAACTATACTTCCTTAGAAGGCTGGCGTCCTTCAACATCTGCAATAAGATGCTGCAGATGTTCTATCAGATGGTTGTGGCGAGCGCCCTCTTCCACACGGTGGTGTGCTGGGGAGGCAGCATAAAGAAGAGGAACGCCTCACGCCTGGACAAACTGGTGGGGAAGGCAGGCTCTATTGTAGGCATGGAGCTGGACAGTTTGACATCCGTGGCAGAGCGATGGGCGCTGAGCAGGCTCCTGTCAATCATGGAGAATCCACTGCAATCACTAAACAGTATCATCTCCAGACAGAGTAGCAGCTTCAGTGACAGACTGCTGTCACTGTCCTGTTCCACTGACAGACTGAGGAGATCATTCCACCCCCACACTATGCGACTCTTCAATTCCACCCGGGGGGCGGTAAACATTAACATTATACTAAGTTATTGTCTGTTATACCTGCATTTTTAGCACTCTTTAATTTAATATTGTTTTTTTATCAGTATTTTATCAGTATTTATCAGGAGTTTCCCCTTGGGATTAATAAAGTATCTATCTATCTAAAGAAAGTGTCTGCTACAATCCAGACTGCAGGACTTAAGCTGAACTGAGCAAAGTGTCAACTACTGAGGAGAGAAACCACGTTTTTGGGTCAGGTGGTCACTGTGATGAGGATAGCTACTGACCCAGTGAAGACTGATAGTGTGGGCGTGTGGTAATGTGCAGGAGCTTGCAGTTTCCTAGGACTGGCATCTTATTACCAGCGGTTCATGAGAGAATTTGTGGACACAACAGCACCACTATATGGACTGATCAACTGTGGCAGTGATTACAGGTAGACACCAGCATGTGAAGCTGTGTTCTGTCTACTGAAAGAGGTCTTTATCACTGCACCTGTTTTAGCTTATCCTGACCCAAGGCACCATTTGTCCTGGACACAAATGCACAGATGAGTCCTGTCCCAGATAGATTGATATACAGAGAGGATGGTCCGCTACTATAGCAGCTGTCTGATCCAACCAGAGCAAAACTACTGTGTGATTACTGAGAACTCCTGGTAGTGGTCTCTGGTATCCTGCACTTCCACCCATACTTTCATGGGTGCTACGTCACTTTACAAACAGACTATGCCTCACTCACCTGGCTTCTGAATTTTAAAGAGCCAGAGGGTCAGGTGGCAAAGTGGAAAGAAGCACTGTAGGAGAAAGACTTTGTAATCAAGCACAGAACCAGAAGCCAACATTCCAATAATGATGCCCTCTCACTAAGAACTTGTTTCCTGGAGAAGTGTAGCTATTTTGCCAGGGCTGATCAATAACAGTCTACCCACGGTACAATAGATAAGAAACTTAAAGAGCTGACCACACCGCATGCCGTCAGCACATCTGAATTCCAGAAAACGACCCAGAATTGGCTGCAGTTTGAGGATGGATAGCAGGGGGCTGCATCCACCATGGGTTGAAGTCATACCCTACAGGCCCAAAGTGAAGGCAGTTTTCTTGCAATAGGACAGTTTAGAGCTCTGGGGTGGACTATTATAACGAAGATAGGAAAACCTGGTTCCAAGATGCCAAATTCTACAGTTGCTGGTGCCCCTGCAGCTACATTACCAAGTCTTTCAGGCACAAGCCCCCAGGGATGGGACACTTTGGAGTGTCTAAGACACTTTAGAGGCTGAGACAACAGTTCCACTGGGTGGGCTGCAAGCAGGATGTTCACCTATTTGTACAATTCTGTGGTGGCTGCACTGCACAAAGTTCCCACCCCCCAATTGCATGCACCACTCCGGTCTCTACAGGCGGGATTGCCAGTGGAGTGGGTGGCTGTGGACACCCTCAGTCCCTTTCCAACCAGAGATGTCAGGAATCATTATGTGTTTGTGGCTATGGACTGTTTCACAAAGTGACCTGATCAGAACGCAACCATCTGTTTTAGCAGCCTTGCCGAGGAGATGTTTTGATGTTTTGGTGGCACATGAGGATCTGCACAATGACCAGGGTGGAAACTTTAAGGCCAAACTAATGAAGGAGGTGTGTCAGCTCCTACGTATCTTCAAGACTTGCACCACTCCCCTGCAGCAAAAGAGTGACAGGTTTTTGGAAAGATTTAATGAGACCTTGGCCACCTAGCTCTCCATTTTAACAGAAGAGAATCAGAGAGACTAGGACCAAAATCTACCTGCTGTACTGTGAGCTTAATTATTTTACTGTCCAAGATTCCACTGGATTCACACATGCCATTCTGATGCTTGGGTGTGAGATGCTAAATTGTTTAACTCTGGCCATTGAGACACTCCCAGAGCCTGGTATCAACACAACTCCAGGGCATCAGTACATGCATAACTTGCAAAAGAGCCTGGAGATCACTCACATGATGGCTCGGAACCATCAGAAGGGTGCTAAAGACTGAGAGAAAAGGGCATATGACAGTCAATGCCAAGAACACGTACTACACCCTGGTGATCTGGTATGGCTGTACAATCCACAACAAAAAAGGGAACTCTGCCCTAAATTAGCCAACAGCTGTCAGAGTCCATGTATTATCCTAGCCCGGATGTCTGTAGTAGTGTACCTGATAAAGGAAGGATGCCAGGCAGTGGAGATTCACCATGACTGGTTGACACCTTTTCATCACAAGGGGGAGTTGAATTCACAGATCAACAGGGGAGCGTCAAATACCCCTCCTGCCCCACATGACACCACAGCATGCAACATCCCTGCTGCACCATCTTGACAACACAGTACTTATGATCTCTGCTGATGTGTTCTTGTTACTGGCTTCATGAAGGAAGCTGGAGAGAAGACAGCCCCACTGTTTCAACATGTTTGTGTGCTGTTGCATGGAGCCGGAAGTGGTCACTGGGGACAGCCACCTCAAATGAAGGACTTAGTAACAATGCTGGACAAGTTACATCAGCCGGGGATGAGCCACCCAAAGTATGAGCTGGCGTTACATCACCAGTGGCAGTGGCACCCACAAAAACAGCAAGGCTGCAAATTTACTCACTTTTTTTTTTCTTTGTGTGACTTAAAGCTAGTGGTCCTTTTAAGGATAGCAAGCTACTAGCAAGCAAGCACCATGCAGCATCAACAGTATTTATTAAATATGTTTGGAAAATAATAAGATAAATGGTACGTTGGGCACCTGGAAGGAACAAACTTTGGATAGTATAAGAGTTCAGCTTTAAAGCATGTGAATTTAATTATGTTGCATTCTTTCTGTTTTCAGATGGAGCTACAGCCATTTTAGATGGAAGCTCTACTACACCTCAGGTATTTTGATTACTTATATTCTAGTCATCTTCTAACCAGGTTTACAAGGTGCTGGACCCCATCCTTGCTTGCAGAAGGCTCAAGGCAGGGACAAACCCTGGACAGGGCGCCAGTCCATCACAGGGCAAACACACACACACACCAAACACACATTAGGGCCATTTTAGTGTCACCAGTTCACCTAACCTGCATGTCTTTTCACATTCAAAGGAAAACAGAGCACCCACAGGAAACCCAAGCAGACTGGTCTCCTTACTGCAAGGCAGCAGTGCTATGGCTGCACCACTATGCCCCCTGTTTGTTTTCTAGTTTGACATTAAATTCTTTTAAGCAATAAAGCAGAATTGTGAATCAAAATGATTTTCCAGTTAGCAATAAACACAGCTGTGCATGTTTTTTGCTTATCAGGTTGAAATTTTCAATTCACATCATGTCTTTACTACACAATCAGGTACATACCACAATTTGCTGAGTCTGTATCTGGTGAAAACTTATAGTAGTTGCAGAGGATATTGAGAAATTTGGGAATGAGAAAAATGTATCCAGTAATTATATACAAAATCAGCTTTAAATTTTGCCTCTAAAAGTGTTGTTCTGCTGTTAAAATGTAGAATGCTTTTGTCACATTATTTGGTTTACTATATTGAGAGTGACAAACGTACAAACGTCTTGAGCCAGTCAATAGCTTTAAAGTGGTTTGGGTTAACCTAAAAATTAAACAGATAAAAGATTTGCTTATAAGTTACTAAAAGCAAAACTGGTTTTAAAACTGCAGGGGGAAATCACTTTCCAATGCTGGTCATTTCCTTATTCATGTGTGTCCGAACATAACCTGAGTTTTCTAAGGCTTAGTATCTAAGGACTAGTGATCAGGTTCACAGTAATAGAGGATCAGAATTCAAGATGCTCGATAGCTGTCAATCAACAGCCATGCTTCTTGAAGCTACAAACCAGCAGACAATTAAGCTATTCTTTAATTGTCGCAAACTACATAAATCTCTGTTTCAGAAATAGCTCACCATTGATTACATATGTAGACAACTACAAGTAAATATTCTTAAGAATCATAATCAAATCAGTGTTGCTTAATCAATACTTTAGTCAATGTAATCAAATAATAAAGAACAAGGTACAAGCAGGCAAGTCACATATATATTGTCTAAGATAATTTATTTGTCATTCATTAAGTTTTATAGCATACAGAAATATTGGAAAATGCCTTAAAACAAGTTGATGAGGTATGACACAGCACTACTCTATGCTTTCATCAAGGTATTTCATTATCCCACAGAATTCTAAATTTGTGACACTTTTAATACATTTCAATTTAATGTAAGACTGCTGACTAGAAAATACGACAGGAATCAATGAATTTCAAAAAGCTGGAAATGAAATTCATCATGTATTATATGCTGAAAAATAATGCTCCCAGCATTCACCAATAAAGTAGACATTACTTTTCAGTAATATTCTGTAAATATTATATTGTATGAAATGAATGCTCTAAAGAAATGGTACAACTACTTTATGTTAAAAATGCCATTTTTCTAGCTATTTAGCTTTTACTGAGCTTCAAAAATATTTGAGTCAGCTTTCTTGAATCCTGGTTCAGGAGTGATCAGTTATTTTCTTTATTTAGTTGCTTTTGGATGTCCCAGGAGCCAAAGAAACTGCTGATAGCAAAATTGTGGAGTTCAAGGTCAGTGTTTCCTCTATACAACTATTGTTGTCTGTGGTGAGGTGTCATGACATGTGGTGTTTATTTAATAACAGGAGCACACAAACAGGCTGACAGCCTCCATTGACCCAGGAAAGTGAACTTGTCAAAATGTATTTTTCATTTCAAGTTCATATTTAAGGGAAATCTTTAAGTTTTTGCATTTTTTTAATATTTTATAATGTGCACATATGCATGCCGAGATCTAAAGCATGTTCTGTTATATACAATAAATTTTATGCCATTATTTGTCATAATACACTGCAGCACTATGAGCAGTATTTGTTGCTGTTCATACTGCCAGGGAATACTTATAGATATTTTGCATAAGTAAGCAGTGAAACTGAGAAACATTTTAAAAAGTAATGAATGATGGTTTGTTTATTTACTCAGTACATCATAAACACAACCAATGACTCAAACCAATACAATTCAAAATGTATCTAAAATGTCAAAGTTATGTACAGTATAGTATCAATGAGATTGCAAGGTTACTTCTCTGTGCTACATGCTTTGTGTATCTACGGATCTGTGTGAAGAAATGAAGAAACTGTCAGTTCAGGTTAGTTCAGTTAATATACGGTAATTCCCTTTGACAACATCAGAAAGCATAAACCACTGAATAGCATAAAACAAAAACACAAAACACCATAATATTTTCCATACATCTCTCATTTAAATCATTACATCTCGTATATACCATATGTCCCATGATGGCCCCACAACAGTTTTACTGCGAGTTTTTTAAATTTATTTCATGTACATGCTGAGGTAAAATAATTGAGCATTTATAGATGTGGTTAATGTGCAGGAGAGGAAAGTGAGACTCTAGTCTATGCAGATTCCAGAGAAACTAAATCTTTGGGTTCAACATCAGTAGTGAAAGGCAAATTAAATTCATTTGCCAGCCACAGCTTTACCTGCACAGATATTTTGTAAGCTGTCTATACTTTTTTCAGTAGGCCACAACTTTATTTTGCAGGAACATTTTGTTGATTTTCTCATAAAGGATTATACACAAGTAAATGCTTATATTGCAACATAATAAGATCAGAAACAGCCATATAATTAAACTACACATCCCATTAGTGGCAAGAATTTGCTTATAATTTAAAAAAAATGTCTGTTTGTTTTCATTGATGGAAAATGGGATTCCATCTACCCCAAGTAGCACATCTCTGCTGCCCCCCATTAGCCTGGCTGTACTCAAGTGACCTCCTGCCAGTTCTCTCTGTCCTTTCCTTCTCATTTACTCCTTCCCTCAGGTGGCCCAAGTCTGTCCATTTGCAAAGCCCTGTCTGAAGTGACAGAGGACACAGCTCCTGTCTATATACACTGACATGTGCAATCGCTAGCGCTGCTTTTAATTCTCTTTCCTCTTAGGCTATTCCTATGTCCTATTTTTTTTTCCTGGAACCCCCTTACCAAACAAGCAGCCTTTTCATGAAGCCTAAAACTGTTTTAGAAACTGGATGAGACTCTGCTTTAATGTCTGTTACTATTAATTTAACATAAGGTAGCGTAAATCCTTACTAACCTAGTAAAATTCTGTCTAGTGCCTCAATGGTCTAATCCAACCCTTACTTCTATCTTATTTAGTTTTTTTTTTTTTGAATGTTAATTAAATTTGAATACTCCTCCTGCCCATCTTGAATAATTTCTGTTTCGATTTCTGAACTTAGTAGAACTGCCTTATGAAAGAGTAACATGACACAGAGTATTCAGAATGTGGAAAGAAAGTCAGCATCGTAAGCATTAGTTGAACAAACAAACACCCATCCCTCCATCTTTCAAAGTCATGTATTCAGGGCAGGGTCATGGCCAGGGCCCATCCCATACAGAACATATATCATTCTCGAATTCAATTAATCAAATTCAGGGCTTTTTTTAAAATAAAAGCTTTTCCGTTTATTTTTCCCTACACTTTGACCTCTTTACCTCTTCCAGACTGCTGTTCTTCCTTAAGATGAATTCTGTTTTCGGACGGTTTGTCTCCCTGAAGAACTGCATTTATTCATAATTGCTTATAGGAACCCTGATTGAGATTCAAGACTAGAAACATAAATATTCTGATTTTATTTGAAGGATGAAACAGGTAAAATGTCTCTTAAATTAGCTAGTTAAATATAAAGATTTTCATGGTTAAAAATAAAGGAAGAGCTGCAAAATAAATCCATCCATCCATTCAGTTTCATAACCCACTTATCCAGGGTAAGATCACAAGGCAGTTGGAGCCTGTCCTAGCAATCATAGGATGTAAGGCAGGAACAATACATGGACAGGCCGCCAGTCCATCAATTCAATCGTTTTAAAGTTGAGTTTAGTTAATATACTGTCTGCTGTATGTTGTAGATTTTGTTTAAGAAAATAATAAACCATAAAGTATTATTCCCTAGACGGAATGATTCATTCAGATGATGAGGAAGAATACATTTAATATGTAGTGTTTACTGACTCTGGCTATAGTATCTTAAAATAAATATTGTCATTGGCAGGTTGTGTTGGCAAAACACACTTTTGATATTTGAATAAATAAACAAATAAAGAAATAGGTTCTATAATTTTCACCTTAATAAGAGGATAAGTGTCTGAGTATCTGTGTGTCCATCCAGTTGCTAAGTTTCTGTCATTCCAACAGATGGCGCATCTCAAACATTTGTAAAAATAAAATCCACTGCATTTGTCATTCCAACAGATGGTGCATCACAAACATTTGTAGTAATGCATTTTACCATTAGAGATGTTTGTGATGCATCCTCTGTAAGACTGACAAATGCAATGCATTTTATTACTAAATGCATTACAAGATACATTAAAATGAATGGTGCACCACAAACATTGAAGTGTATGTTGATTACCAGTCTTAGACAGGTGGCACAGCTATATCAATATAAAATTAATTACAGGGAGTAACAAATTAACTCCTCATTGACTCATCAGGCCAGACTTAACAAAAAATAATTTTCTTAATAACTGTTGAAACAATTTTCTAAAAATCGCACCTGATCAACCCACCTACTATATATACAATTAACGCAACTCAATTCTTCATTTTTAGAGCAGTTTTCATTGAGTGCAGGCTCAGAGCACTGTAAGAAGTTCACAGGCAAAATTGCATTTGTATTTTAAAATTGATTAACTACATAATGCACACACATAAAGATGAAGATTGGTTTAAACACACAGTAAGACAAAGCAATTTCAGACTGAAAGACCTGAAAGGACCCTAACAGATACAGTGCTCTACATAATGTTTGAGACAAAGACACATTTGTACTTGGTTTACCCCTCTGCTCCACAGTTTAAAATTAAAAAATCAAATAATTCAGATGTGATTCAAGTGCTCATTGCAGACTTTCATTTAAGGGTATTTACATACAGTTTGGTCACAGCATGTTTAGAAATTACAACACATTTTATACACAGTCCCCCCATTTCAGGGTACCCCTATGTTTGGGACAATTGGCATCACAGGTGTTTGTGATTACTCAGGTGTGCTCCATTGCTTCATTAGTGCAGGCAGTCATTGATGTCTGTAGTTTCCATTGTTCAACATGAGGACAAGTGCTGTGCAAGTGAAAGTCAAGTAAGCCATTGTGAGGCTGAAAAACACAAATAAAACTATTTGAGACATCGGTAAAACCCTTAGGATTCCCTAAATCAAATGTCTGGAATATCATTAAGAAAGAACGCACTGTTGAGCTCAATACTCACAAAGGGACTTATAGGCCAAGGAAGACCTCCACTGCTAATGACAGAAGAATCCTCACTAAGGTAAAGGAAAGGCCCCAAAAGCCTGTCTGACAGATCAGAAACAGACTTTAGTTGGCAGATATGCATGTCAAAGACTACTTTCTATAGAAGACTTCATGAACAGAAATATAGAGGCCACTCTGCAAAATTCAAACCACTAGTTAGCCACAAAAACAGGATGGCCAGATTACACTTTATGAAAAAGGACTTAAAAGAGCCTGTCAAATTCTGAAACAACAACAGCAACAACATTTATTTATATAGCACATTTTCATACAAAAAGTAGCTCAAAGTGCTTTACATAATGAAGAAAAGAAAAATAAAAGACAAAATAAGAAATTAAAATAAGGCAACATTAGTTAACATAGAAAAGGAGTAAGGTCCGTTGGCCAGGGTGGACAAAAAAAACAAAAAAAAATTCCAGAAAGCTGGAGAAAAAAATAAAGTCTGTAGGGGTTCCAGGCCACGAGACCGCCCAGTCCCCTCTGGGCATTCTACCTAACATAAATGAAAATAGTCCTCTTTGTAGTTAGGGTTCTCACGGAGTCACTTGATGCTGATGGTCATACAGACTTCTGGCTTTTAATCCATCCATCATCTTTGGAACATCACCGGAAAAGGAAACAGAAGAGAGAGTAGGGGTTAGTACAGATTTTAGAGCCACCATGAATGGTTATTATAATGAATTGGATATACAGAGTATCAGGATTAAATTACAGTGAAGTTATGAGAAGGCCATGTTAAAGTAATGTGTTTTCAGCAGTTTTTTAAAGTGCTCCACTGTACTAGCCTGGCTCAGGATTAAATTACAGTGAAGTTATGAGAAGGCCATGTTAAAGTAATGTGTTTTCAGCAGTTTTTTAAAGTGCTCCACTGTACTAGCCTGGCGAATTCCTACTGGTAAGCTATTCCAGATTTTAGGTGCATAACAGCAGAAGGCCGCCTCACCACTTCTTTTAAGTTTTGCTCTTGGAATTCAAAGGAGACACTCATTTGAGGATCTGAGGTTGCGATTTGGAATATAAGACGACAGACATTCCGATATATAGGATGGGGCAAGATTATTTAAGGCTTTATAAACCATAAGCAAAATTTTAAAGTCAATTCTGAATGACACAGGTAACCAGTGTAGTGACATCAAAACTGGAGAGATGTGCTCGGATTTTCTTTTCCTGGTAAGGATTCTAGCAGCTGCATTCTGCACTAGTTGCAAACGATTGATGTCTTTTTTGGGTAGTCCTGAGAGGAGTGCGTTACAGTAATCTAGTCGACTGAAAAAAAACGCATGAACTAATTTCTCAGCATCTTTCAATGATATAAGAGGTCTAACTTTTGCTATGTTTCTTAAGTGAAAAAATGCTGTCCTAGTGATCTGATTAATATGCGATTTAAAATTTAGATTACAGTCAACAGTTACCCCTAAGCTTTTTACCTCCGTTTTGACTTTTAATCCTAATGCTTCCAGTTTATTTCTAATAGCCTCATTGTATCCATTATTGCCAATTACCAAGATTTCAGTTTTCTCTTTATTTAACTTGAGAAAGTTACTATTCATCCATTCTGAAATACAAGTCAGACATTGTGTTAGTGAATCAAGAGATTCGGGGTCATCAAGCGCTATTGATAAATACAGCTGTGTGTCATCAGCATAGCTGTGGTAGCTCACGTTGTGCCCTGAGATAATCTGACCTAATGGAAGCATGTAGATTGAGAAGAGCAGCGGACCCAGGATAGAGCCTTGTGGAACACCATATAGGATATCATGTGTCTTTGAGTTGTAATTACCACAACTAACAAAGAATTTTCTCCCTGCCAGGTAGGATTCAAACCAATTTAAGACACTGCCAGAGAGGCCCACCCATTGACTAAGGCGATTCTTAAGAATATTATGATCAATGGTGTCAAATGCGGCACTCAGATCTAAGAGGATGAGAACAGATAAATGGCTTCTGTCTGCATTTACCCGCAAATCATTTACTACTTTAACGAGTGCAGTTTCTGTGCTGTGATTTGTTCTAAAACCTGACTGAAATTTATCAAGAATAGCATGCTTATTGAGGTGGTCATTTAACTGCATAATGACTGCCTTCTCTAGAATTTTACTTAAGAAAGGCAGGTTAGAGATGGGTCTAAAATTTTTAAGAGCAGAGGGGTCGAGGTTATTTTTCTTAAGTAGGGGTTTAACTACAGCAGTCTTAAGACAGTCTGAGAAGACCCCCGTATCTAATGACGAATTTACTATGTCAAGAACATTATCAATTAGCATGCCTGATACTTCTTTGAAAAAATTTGTTAGTATTGGGTCAAGGACGCAGATGGAGGGTTTCATTTGAGAAATTATTTTATGTAAATCAGGTAAATCTATCCTAGTGAAACAGTTCAATTTGTTTATAACAGAATACTGGGGTTTAGGAGGATCCTTAGTGTTGGGGAGATATACTATGTTATTTCAAATATCATTAATTTTTTGATTGAAAAATACAGCGATAGCCTCACAGGTTTTACTTGATGTACTTAGGAGGCATTCCTTTGAGTTACTTGGGTTTAACAGACGATCAATCGTTGAGAATAAGACTCTGGGATTACTAGCATTGTTATTTATAATCTTAGAGAAATAGCAGCGCCTCTCAAGACGGACTGTGTTATTGTATTCTGTTATTTTAACTTTTAATATTTCATAGTGGATAGTTAGTTTAGTTTTTCTCCATTTACGCTCAGCTCTATGGCATGCTCTCTTTAAATCAGACACTCTTTGGGTCCATGGTATAACAATGGTCTTTTCAGGTGCAACTATGTCAACAGCACCTCTTACCTTAGTATTAAATCTTTCCACCTTACTATTTACATTATCCTCGCTATTATAGTTGGCACTATAAACGGACTGACTGCTTAGAATGTTTGTAAGTTTTAAAGCTGCTGATGAGTCAAAGAAGTGTTTTTTAACAATGAGTGTTTTCTATCATTATTTCTATATTAAAAAGTAGAAGAAAATGGTCTGATAGACCAATATCAATGAACTGTTTTATATCAACTTTTAGTCCTTTAGTAATCACTAAGTCTAATGTATGACCTGCTGAAAGTAGGTCTTGTGGATAGATGAGTCAAAGGTAAACCCGTGTCCAGGGTCGGATTTATATGAAAAGAGGCCCTAGGCTATTCCACTTATGAGGCCCTTTCACCTTCCATTTTTAAGTTTGTAAATTACATGAGAGATAATAAAATTTTGCTAACAATTTGAATGTAGGCCCCTCTTGATCTTGAGGCCCCAGGCTGAAGCCTAGTTAGCCTATAGGAAAATCCGGCCCTGCCCGTGTCAGAGTGATGGCAAGAGCAAAGTGTGGAAACAAAAAGGAACTACTCAAGATTCAAGGCATATCACCTCATCTGTTAAAAAGAGTGGTGTTGGTGTTATGCCTTGGGCATGTATGGCTGCCACAGGTACTGGCACACTTATCTTCATTGATGATGGAACTGCTGACGGCAGTTCAACAAGGAATTCTGAGGTGTACAGAAACATCTTATCTGCTCAAGTTCCAGTAAATGCCTGTAAAACTAATTGGATGGTGGTTCATCCTACAACAAGATGATAATCTCAAACATACTGCTAAGACAACACAGGAGTTTTTCAAATCTACAAAATGGAAAATTGTTGAATGGCCAAGCCAGTCTCCTGATTTAAATCCAACTGAGCATGCCTTCTACATGATGAAGAGAAAACTTAAGGGGACAAGCCCCTGAAACAAGCAGAAGGTGAAGATGGCTGCATTAGAGGCTTGGCAGAGCATCACCAGAGAAGATACTCAGCATCTGGTGATGTCTACAAATCCAAAACTTCAGGCAGTCAATGCATGCAAGGGATATGCAACAAAGACCTAAATATGACTACTCACACATATGGTGCTCTGAAATGGATGGGCCATGTAGAAAAAGTGTTGTCATTTCTACATGGTGTGACTGAAATGTATGCAAATACCCTGAAATGAAAGTCTGCAATGTGGCTTTATTCACATCTGACTTGTTTAATTTGAAATTTTAAAGCAGAGAGGTAAATCAAATTAAAATGTGTCTTTCCCAAACATTATGGAGGGCACTGTACGTTGTTTAAAAGTTTCACTGACATATGACCAATTGACAGTGGAGGAGAGGAAAACTGAAGTCAGCAACATTCCTTATCACTTATCAGTAGATCACTTATAACACAAACACATAAGCAAAGTCTGACACAGTCAGGTTCCTGAAGATATACTGTAGGCAAACTGACTTCCCAACCCCTCCTTGTCATTCTACAGTATAGGTTTGTTCTTGGCAGTCTAATAATATGACATGATCCTTTCATCCTTTGATTCCATTGCTCCAAGTATCATTTATGTGCTTCCATGGATAGGAAAGCAGATTAACAGTACAGCATTGGCAGCCCTATCTTAAACACTTTATTGTCATGAAATAGATACAAGACTAAGTTCTAATGTGTAACAAAGTCATGATTAGGTACTGCTTTCCATTTGGTTCTTGTTTCTCTTTCAGTCTGTAAAATGATATTTCATATGCTGAAGGTAATTCTAATTTCATGCATATTATTGTATTTACCAACCTGAGATGCATATGTGTACAATCCAGGGAGCATTACTCTCTTATGATCAAGGTTGTTGGAAAAGACTTTGTGTGTTCACACTCATAACTAGGATCAAAATGTTTTCCAAATGGTTGATAATTGCTTTGCTTATAACGATAGCTTCTTTATTTCTCTCTTGCAGATTTAACTTTAAGAAGTCAAAAACGTTACATGAGAATTGTGGGTTTGACTTAAAGCTAAAGAAAGTAATACAACCAATAATGAAGCTAATACCAATGCAGTGTAAATTTAGTGAATCTACAGTACATATGCCATAAGCATTTGATTTCCATAGTGTATTTGTTCAACTTGTTTCAAAACACATTACAGTACATAACACTTCAACTGTCCTGTATAAGTACTAACTAGTTTTAAGTGAATCAAGGCAGCTAACTTGTCCATAAACTCATTTTTTTCTTTTCCAATTTTATAGAACTCTAGGAAGGGCATTGTGGATCAGAAATGTAATGATCAAAAGAAAGCTGCTCAACAAAAAGCAACGATGCCTTGTTTTGCCTCCTTCGGCAGTTCAAATGAAATGTCTTTGCAAAAGGAAAACTGGGATCCACTGCTGGTTTCTTCTAAATCTTCAAACAATTATACTGAAACTAAAAAAGGAAGCTTAGCACAAAACCAAAAATCTCAAGAAAATGTACTTGTTACGGCTACAGCTAAGAGCTTATTGGAATACAATGAACCCACTAGCAGAATACCTCAAACATCTGGGTTTTGCCAAAGCAATACAAATTCCAGTTCAAAGACTTCTACTGTGAATCAGCTTGACACAACAGGAGAATGCATTGCCGAAGTAAGGTCCTTTGGAGCTTGTCCACCTATCATGAGGGCTGTTTCTTGGGATAATGTTGAACAGGCAACAGTAATAAACAGAGCTCCTAGTTCACCCACCAAGACAAATGAAAGCTTTGGTTTTCCTGACATAACAAGTAGCCAGCTCCTGAATTCATCAGGATACAAAGACTTCCCAATTCAACCCATGAAAAAGCAAAAACTAGCCAAACTTCGAGAGGTAAGGATGTATAGGTCCTTTTACAATTAAAAAAAAATAAAATTCTGTATTTATAAAATTGTGTATATAACACATTTTAGTGGGACTGAGCTCCTGTGAATCCCTCTTTAGTTACTGTCTGTGTGGCATTAGCATTTTCTCATTGTGTCCATTTCTGACCTGGTCCCGTATGAGAATGTGTGTGTTTTTTTTGTATGTGTGAGAATGTGCTAAAAGAGGGTTTATGGACAGTGGCGTCTTGGCATTTAAGGGCAGGTGGGGCACTGCACACTCATCTTGCAGTGAAAACTATACAAAAATTAAATAAGTAATAAACTTTTCTAAGTAATTTAATGCATTGTTAAAATTCTTGTAGCAAAATCAATTGCAATGCAATTTCTTATTCGTAAAAATATTTCTTTCGGAAGCATGTGTAAATTTTGGTTTTTGTGATTGGTGCCACAAGCCTGTTTCTGGGTTGCTTAGGCCTTGGACCTTGCAGTGTTCTTTGCTTGTGTGTGCACATGTGCAGCCTGGACTTTTCAGTTCTGCCTTTGAGCACTAGCTTAGAGCCCTTTTAAGTGACTCATTGATTAATTCTTTTGTGACACAATTTAAAGGGCGCATGAACTTTAACTACTTTGGAGTGTTCAGCATCATCATTATCATACATTATGTTGATTACTTATTTACAGTACTGTTTGGCACTTTGCATATTGAACAAAAATTTAAAATTTATGAAAATTCATTTGGTTTTCTGCTTTCAATGTTGAGTGTTTGTTTAATGTTGATATTGAGATATCTTTTAAATTTTACCTTTGGTTGTTGCACTGTTTGACAGTATGTTGAAAGATCTTCATTTTTGGTGATTTTTATATGGCATTATTGGCAGACATTTTATCTTCCACTGATGCTGGTAGTCTTATACATTATCAAATACAGTGACTCTCCTTTGCTCCCTCATGCAAAGAATACTTGAAGCCATCTCCTTCCTTCTCCAGTGCCTCTGCTACCACTCCAATCTTCCATGGCTCCTTCCATGTTGCTCCAATAATCCACTTCCTGCACATTCATGCTGCTGGCTGTCCCTCACAACCATTAATTTGGGATCAGTGGAAACACAATCTGCATCCAACTCTGTGATCCAGTCCAAATTAAAGATCTTCCTGAGACTCACTGATGGTCCTGAGACTGCATCTAGGCAAATGAATTGGAGCACAGGAGCTGGAGTCATAAATGCTGCTGTTTAAGTGCTTCATCTCTCTCCTTCTCTCTGTCACACACACACACACACATACATACACTCTGCACGGCTTCTCAGGATGTCTTCACCTCTTCTGACAGCATCTTTCTCCCAGGTTCAAGTGGCACCACCAGAATTTTCATACCAGAAAGCCACTCTTTAGAAAATATGTACAGTATTGTGTGAAAGTCATAGACAACTCAAATACCAAACCATATGTTTTGGGCGTGCACTAAATTAACATCATTCTGGACCAAAATCTTTAAATGCCTATCAGAGAGCCTTGGTGTCCCAATCACTCCTAATCCATTAACAGCTGTGTTTGGTGTACTCCCAGATGAGCTTAAAGTGGAGAAGGACAAACAAACTGTAATTGTCTTCACTACCAGCACATAGACTTATCTTGCTCAACTGGAGGTATCTTAGCCCACCACTTTTAAGTCAGTAGGTAACCGATATGATATACTGTTTGAAATTGGAAAAAAATCTAATTCTAACTTAGAGAATCTGTTCAAAATTTTTTCAAAACCTGGCAGGATCTAATCAATAACATTTCAGAATAAACATTTATACTGGGGAAAGGGTTTCTCTTCCCTCTGTTCTACTTTTAAAGTTTTTCTCTGGCTGTTGGCCTTCCTCTCTTTTTCTTGAGTGGGGGTTGAATTGAATTTAGCTTTTTGTCTTGTTAAGTTTGACTTGATTGTATAGAATGTTACTTGTTTTTAATAAAATCAATAAAAGAGAAAAAAAGAATATACTATATGTAGATAGAATAAATAAAAAAGTAACGGAGTGAAAGGAAACTTTTGAAAATCTTATTGCATTCTGACTAGTAAAAATGCTGTTACATTTCTAACTGTTTAGCTTGTGAGATTCTATAAAAGGCTGGAGGTGATCCTTTAAGTTTTTTACCATTTTACCATTACTTTTGAAAGGAGAGTGTATTCAGTGTTCCTTAATCTATGTCTCTTGTCTGTTAAAATGTCTGTTTTTTTAATCTGTATCTGCAGTTCTTTGAGGCCAAAAATTACGTTACCCTTTGTTGGCCATGTAAAACTGCACAGGGGTTACTGATCAGTTAATCCTTTTTTCCAGTAGGGTAAACATATAGCTTTCCATATGATCTCTCCTCTTTTTGCTCTAGTTTTCTTCAACTAGCTGACACTATGTGACAGTCTTTCTCTCTTCTCCAATATTCCCCTCCAGGGTTAAAGTGTACTAACAAGGGGTGTGCAGGAGAATGTCAGTTGTTGTCTGCATGGATTTTTAAATGAAACACTTGATATTTTCCGTTGGACTGTAGTTTACTTCCTGTGTCTACTTAATTCCATCTTTTTGGTTGATACTTGCAGCATAGGTTTTAACAATCAAGCCTTAGAAATGAAAGCTTTTGTTTGCTCTCCTTGCTGACTGTTTTAATAGGAGTCAGATTAAATGTCACCAAGTCTTCAAGATATTAGGCAGAAGTCACCTCATCTTATTTTTTGCACGCAGCATATACATAGGAAGGTGTTTTTTTACCTAGTCTAATGTAAAATCATCATTTCATTTTATTAAGGAAATACATCCTTAGTTGTGTGGAATGGTACTTTCTTTGAAATGCAGTGTTCACTGTTGCAGGCAGTTTATTTAAATGAAAAGTTATTTTTTATGACAAAGACAAAACAGCACAGCTAGCTTTAATTTATATAACTGGTATTCTGTTTAAAGAAGATTTTATATTCATACCTTGACTAATGTCTTAGCATATATATCTTGCTTTTACTTAACTTACCCATATTGTCATTGTTTTTATCATGGTATCAGATCACCTAACACGAAAGTGCCAACTAACTTTTCAGGTTAGGCTCTTAGGTTCATTTCTTAATGGGGGATGCCAAAACCAGTTTAACACTGTTACCTGTAATCTCTTACCTGTATCACTGTCCATATTGTACCCAGTTAATTCAACCTTAGGGACCTCTGTCAGCAGACTGCTTCACTGACTGAGATTGTACTTATTTTCAAACCTTTACTTCAATCCAGTTTTACTGTCAATAGTGGGCTTTTCAAAGGCATCCCCTTAATACCTTACAGGACTGCAGTTAGACAAGGAAATGACAGCTGTCAATCATTAGAACATTAGAAATTCAAGATGAGAACAGGCCATTCTGCCCGCCGTTCCTGTCCACTTAAATCTTCCAAAAAGACATCAAGTCTAGTTTTAAAGGTCATTAAAGTCCTACTGTCTACCACACTACTTGGTAACTTATTCCATGTGTGTGAAATTTACCCTTAACAAGTTTCCAACTGTGTTCCCATGTTCTTGTTGAACTAATTTTAAAATAACAGTCTCAATCCACTGCACAAATTTCCTTTATAATGTTAAACACTTCAATAATATCTCCTCTGAATCTTCTTTTGCTTAAAGTAAAAAGGCTCTACTGTTTTAATTTTTCGTCATAATTCATCCCCTGTAGCCCTGGAATCAGACTAGTCTCTTTTCTCTGGTCTTTATCTAGTGCTGCTATGTCCTTTTTGTAGCCGGGAGACCAAAACAGTACACAGTACTCCAGATGAGGCCTCGCCAGTGCATTATAAAGGTTGAGCATAACCTCCTTGGACTTGTACTCCACACATTGTGCTACATAACTTAACATTCTGTTAGCCTTCTTAATGGCTGCTGAACATTGTCTGCCAGTTGATAGTGCTGAGTCCGCTATGACTCCTAAATTCTTCTCATAAGGTGTACTTTTAATTTTCAGACCTCCCATTGTTTATTCAAAACTAACATTTTTACTTCCATAGTGTAATGCTTTACATTTACTTCCATTAAATTTTATTTGCCACAAATCTGCCCAAGCCTGTATGCTGTTCAAGTCCCTCTGTAATGATTCTATATTATTCTATATTATCTGCCAATCCACCTATCTTAATATCATCTGCAAACGTAACCAGCTTGTTACTTATATTCCTATCAAATCATTTTTATATATATTCAAAATAGCAGCAGCCCTAGCAGTGACCCCTGTGGAACAACACTCTTAACATTAACCAATTCTTATAGGGTTCCTCACACCATGGCCCTCTGCTTCCTGTGTTTGAGCCAATTTTGCACCCATGTACAAACTTTACCCTGAACTCCAACTTATTGTAGTGAGATCCCAACTTCTGGCACAAAGGTGGCACCTTATCAAATACTTTCTGAAAAGTCCATCCATTTTCCAACCCGCTGAATCCGAACACAGGGTCACGGGGGTCTGCTGGAGCCAATCCCAGCCAACACAGGGCACAAGGCAGGAACCAATCCCGGGCAGGGTTCCAACCCACCACAGGACACACATAAAGACACCCACACACCAAGCACACACTAGGGCCAATTTAGAATTGCCAATCCACCTAACCTGCATGTCTTTGGACTGTGGGAGGAAACCCACGCAGACACGGGGAGAACATGCAAACTCCACGCAGGGAGGACCCGGGAAGCAAACCTGGGTCTCCTAATTGCGAGGCAGCAGCGCTACCACTGCGCCACCATGCCACTGTGCCACCCTTCTGAAAAGTCAAGATAAATTAATATCATAAGCTCCACTTTAATCATACCTTTTCATTGTTTCCTCATAGAATTCCAGCATGTTAGTAAAACATGACCTCCCTCTTCTGAAGCCATGCTGTCTGTTCAGTAAAACTCTTGTTCGTGCCATGTGTTGCTCAATCTTATCCTTAATAATTCCTTCCATTAATTTACCTGTGATGCACATTAAGCTTACTGGCCTATAGTTGCTTGGATCTGCTCATTCACCCTTTTTATATAAATGGATAAAATTTTTAATTTTCCAGTCCTTTGGAATTTCCCCAGTGCGCAGTGACTTCTTAAAATATGTGTCAAGGGTTTATATATCTACTCGCTAACCTCCTTAAGAACTCGAGGGTAAATATTATCTGGTCCTGGTGATTGGTTTGATTTCAGCCTATTTAATCTGAGCAGTATTTCTCCTACTACAATTTCCAAATCTCTCAGTACCACCTTAGTAGTTCCTGTTACCGCTGGTAGGTTATACAATTCCTCACATGTGAAGACTTCAGAAAAGTGCGAGTTTTGAGTATCTGCTATTTCACTTTCTGAATGTTTTAATTCTCCTTTACTATTCCTGACGCACTTCACATCCTCCTTCACTGTTCTTTTACTACTAAAATACTGAAAGAATCTCTTTGGATCATCTTTTGCCTTATCTGGCTATGTTTTTCTCTATCTGCCTTTTAGCCTCCCTAATCATGCTAGCAACAATTCAGACATTACTTAAAATTTATATTCTTTTGCATAAAAATTAATAGTAGCAAACCTGAGTTAAGACGGTCCAGTTCCTTGTTTACAAATAATTTGCCTTAATTGAAAAATGAATAAAAAGATGTGTCACCAGAAGCATAACTCCTTTCCAAGTGTCCAGTAGCTAAGAGACAAAGCTCTAAGAAAGTGTCCATTTTCGGTTGTTAACAGACAGGGAAAGGCTCCTTGCAAGTGTCTATTTTTGAAACTGAGCTGAGCTCTTTACAAAAGTGTTAGAAAAGTAACTGAGCTCCATGAAAGTGTGCTTTTTTGCAACAAATGGAAAATTAATTAAGAGAACTGTTTTTGAAAAAAGTCTAATAAAAGACAACCAAACTCTGCCTCCTCTTGTCCAAAATAAGTGCACACTCCTGGATTTCTTTTTGCTAGCAGCGCAGAGAGTTTCTCAAAACAAAATGGTACTAAGTCATTACCATACAAAGTAAAGGTAATTTTTCCATGGAAATCAAAAGCTGCTTGATGTTCCTTCACTTTCTTTGTAAAATTCTGTGAATCCTGCTTTACCTCTCAGTGTTCACAGAATACCCTGCAGCATGACATGACTTTCAGGCTTAGGACCACCCCCTGACATCTATCAGTTAATAATGTTAAAGTATTTCCCATATAGTCACTTGATTGTGCCCTTGTTTTCTATGTCCATTTTTGGTGTTTCTTGCCAGCATCTTTGTTCATTTGTTAATGTCTAAGTCTTCTATGTTTAATGTCTAAGTTTAATATAAGTTTAATGTCTGAGTTTAATGGAAGAATTCCACCTTATAATGTTATGTTCCTAATTACCCTTCTATTATTTTTGACAGATCTTTTCTTTTGTCTTCCCATCTTTTATTATCTGCAATATCACAATCTGTATAATAAGTCTTTTCTTTATCTATCATGTTCTTTTTTCATCGTACTACTTTACTCATCTTTCATGTTTGCAGGGTTTACTGCATTCCTTAGTCTTTACTGTCCTATTTAAGAATTTAGCAGCATGGTTTGGTAGTCTACAAACTTTATATCATTCAGTTAGCCTCCTCTTATTTTCTCTCCTTTCTCATCATACTGCATTGCCTTAACAGTATTTCATTATGAATATATCAAACACCTACAAGCTTGTCTCTTATGGCTTCAGAATTTCCAAGGTCCTTATTTTTTTTCTTTCATTTTAACCACTGCCCCACTATTGTACATTATATTAAAAAAACATACCTTTGTAATACCATGTTTTTATTTCTACCCAACATATTTTCTCTCTTGTTTCTTTTGACCTCTTTCATTTCACAATGTTGAAAATGTTCTCAGAATGTAGTATATGTAAAGTCACTCAATGAACTATAGTGTTCTCTAATATGATATTACTCATTACTACCATATGGTGACAGATCTGTCTATTAAAAGATTGATCAAACACAGAGTGATATTTCATTAGGTGAGGGAGTGGAGAAATAGAAATAATATTCAACAAGCTCATAGTTAGCAGGTGTGAAGTTTTATAAATTAAAACTTCAATTATTTCCCTTCAAGACAATTTTGGACAAAATGCTTTACTAACTCTGCCTGATGGCATGATTTCATATATCATAATCTGTTTTGAAATTTGAATTGGGATTATTTTAAAACTTTGATTTTCCTTTGCATTAAATGAGGATTTATATCTTTATTCACTAGTTCACTTAATGGCTATTGAACTTTGAATGTTTCATATTTGTATGCTGACTTGACTCGTATGCTTACTTTCATTTATACAAAAGTATTTTTTATTGTCTATTTAGGAACATAAGTTAATGCGAAACCAAAGTCTGGCTGGATCAAAGCTTCCAGATCTCAGTGAGACAGCTGAACATGAAGGAGGTAAAAGGAGTTATGACTTTCAGTATTTATGAACCAATTATGAGCTAATTAGCCTTTTGAAGTCAAAATATTAGTTTTGTATTTGCTGCTGCTTAAAATTTAACTTCTAAAATCATAAAATTAACAGATCATCTAACTCTGATATATAAAATGAAGACTGAAAGTTTAATTCTGAATTTTTTGGTGGTGTCTGCAACTTTGTTGTTAACACCCATTTATGAAAGCACTGAATGCAATTCCATTATTATAAGTAAGATGGCATTTGTGCATTTTGTCACAATACTCACTGCAATGTCAAATCACCCTTATAAAAGGGTGCACTCCTAATTTCTAGTGTCATTTGTTTCACATTTACAAATGGCAAATGTTTGTTATAAATGGCAAATGTTTTGGTAAAAAACGCAAAACCTAAGTATATACAGTATGTCAAGGTTATATGGCAGATATTACTCTTGTACTACAAATACCTCACTAATAGGTTGTATATTTGATGTATAAGTGAAACCCTTTCCATACAAACTGGATGTTTGATATTAAGGCTGAACAATATATACAGTATAAGTAAGACATTTGCCATATAAGCTGAATGTTTGCTGTTTAAGATGGATATTTAAGATGCAAGTAAGACGTTCAGCATTTAATATGGATATTTGACATGAAAATTAGACATTTTTCCTTGCTAAATTATGTTTGCTCTTTAGAATTTACTTAAAACAATTAGACCTAACATCTAAAAATTAATATTAACTACTGGACACCATGTTTAAAATGGGTACCTGATATTTGCCAATTATGTAGAGTATATGTGTCATACAGATAATATTTGTCATTTCAGCACAATAATTTGCATATCAGTAACACATTTGCCATATAAGATGGATATTTGCTATATATGCTTGACCTTTGCCATATAAAATGAGCATGTGCCTTTTACACTGAATATTTGAAGTGTGATATTTGCCATTTTGAATAGAAAAAAACATGCATTTGACGAAAGAGAGCTTTTTTATATTCTGCATCGTAAACTCTAAATGTAGAGAAAAATGATATTACAAAATGTGCAATAGATTCCATCCTTATTACTATTTTATGAATATTTTGATCAGTTAAGTGTTAGAACATGTATGCTCAGAAACTGCAATTAACGAGGTTGCTAATTTACCAAACCCCATTACATTAAATGAGTTTATAAAATTTATACTACTGATATTCAGAAACAGAACAAAATAATGTTTGTTTTTTTTCAGAGCTAACCTTTTGCTTACAGAATCACATCCTTATTCTGATTGAGTAAGAATTTAAATTGTGCGTGTCTTGCAAAGGGCAACACTATGGTGCAGTGGTAGGATTTGCATCCCGGGTCCTCCGTGTGTGAAGTTTGCATTTTCTCTGAGCATCTGTGTGGGTTTTCTGCCACTGTCCAAAGACATGCAGGTTATGTGTATTGGCAAAGCTAAATAAGCCCTAGTGTGTGTTTGGTGTGAGGATGTTTGTGTGTGGTGTTGCCTGGGGATAGAATAGCGCCCAGTCCAGAGTTTGTTTCCACCTTGTGCCTTATGCTAACTGAAATAGGCTCCAGCACCCCCCTTGACCCTGGTCTGGATTAAGTGGGTTAGAAAAGGACATAACATGTCTTGCAATTGGATGAATTAAGGGTGGATGGTAAATAAAATGGGATCTTTTCAGTTATGTAAATAGGTGACCACTTAATCTCATTTGCAAAATTTTGGTTAGATGAAGAATCAGCTACCAAACTCTCATTAGAGCAGAGTATACCACTACTATATATCATTCTTATTATAATTTGGGCATATTAGAAGAGAGAAAGAGATGAACACATGGCCTCTCTCCTCAATGGAAATGTTTCTGGTGATGTTGTATGTCCTCTTGAATCGCACAAGTGTGTCTCAAAATGATTCTTTCTTCAAACTCTAGCATAGTATAGCTCCTCACTCCCAGGATTACTTCTAGTCAAGGCCTGGGTTAGTGTGATGGTCTGGGTTAGCTCCATGCTCCCTGATTGCTTCCAGGAGCCTCCTGAACCCAGAACCCAGATGACATACCTGTGCATAAACTGGCCTAATGAGGACAAACACAGTGAGCAAAGGGTTGGTGTAAAGTATTCAGTGATTTTATTTACAAAAATGACAAAGTGTCCAAAGGCGCAGTGTATTCCAATCTTCGATAAAGAAATAATACAAATAAAATGACATAAAATGTAGAGGTTAAAATCCAATAAACAACCCAAAAAATCAAGGTTAAAACACATGGCTGGAAATAGTTTTAAAAACTCAAAATCCCTGGTGCATCCTTCTAAAAACTCAATGTTTCCTTTGCTTACTCCAGATGGGATCCTGCAGCCAGAGGAGATGTCCTTCCCACAGGCACAGCCAACCTTAACACAGCTTGGGTCCCCTTTAGTCACAGGCTTCCAGCAGGGCACCTTGCTGAGCCTCACTCCTCCAACTCCTGCTGCCACTGGCCTTATGCAAGAGCCTCCGAACAATGAATCACTCCAGCTCCCTTTAGATGTTCAGCTGAAGTAACCATCTTCAGCCTCCTCGAGTGTTGGCTATATGTTCCTTCTCAGGCCTGCCTCCTCTCTAGTACACACTGGCATCTCTCGATTCTGCCGTCTCCATCCTTCTTTCATTTAACCGCCATTACTTTTCTCTCTTTTTCTCCCTCCCTCTACCGAGCAGCTCTCTTTAAAACATCAACCTCCCCCCTTCTCCAAGGTGTGAATGAAGCACTTGACTAACACACTCACATTTGCATGTGAATACTGTACACAATCAGCCAAGCACCCCAATCAACCTCTGTGTGGTCCGTGCATGCCTACATGTGCACTGGTTCAGAGCGTGCATGCTCTGGGACTCTCGATTATTTACTAAAAAAATTGTGATTCACCACTGATCTCTTATAAATGTCAGGTACAACTCCTTATTAATTATAGGGACACCAAACTATAACTCTTATTAGTACCCTCTACCAGCTTGGTTGAAGAATGCTGGCCTCCTACTAGTCCTGACCATGGCCTTAAATAGGCAACACGGTCTCAGGCTCCCAAGATTGGGACACTGTACTGCCTTCATTTGACCAGGAGGTCTTGGGGCATCTTTCCGGTTACCAATGGTCTCATTTTCTCTTTAAGGCAATGTTTAAAGTGGGGGCAAAGAAAAAGTCATAGGAAGCTGTAACTTATGCACAAGAATCCCCCTATAACCATGATTTTCAAACTGAAACCTTTTAAAAAACCTAAACCAAACATATAGCTTATGTCAAAAGTATGCAGAAAGCATACAGAACATATTAAGATTAATATAATGTGTTTTCTTTAATTTTTTTTGTACCTTTTTGTTTGTTTGTGAATATGTAACAGCCTGAGATACAGTGGAGGAAGAACTGACACAGACACTAGCAGTAGTTAATAGGCCTTGGAAATACAATTTATTTAGCTTTCTGTATCTTTCATACCATGATAAACAGAAAGGAAAGCAGTAAATGATGACAGGGGTTTGTGATAATACTGTGACTTTGGTCCTGCTACTTCCTGCTTTCATTTTTTCAACTATAAAAGCATTTTTCCATATGCAGATGCTCACAGTATATGCACACCTACATACATACTGAACACTTCGATACAGTGGACAAATAACCCTTCCCATATATTAAGTTCACCAATCTGAACTTCCCACGCTTCCACGTTATAAAAATAAGTGAATCAATGTGGTACTTAAGGGTTGGATTTTGTTTATGGATTTGACATGCAAGGATAAGTGCTGCTAATATTTTAACTGCAAGGTCCATGACCAGCACTTGACATATAATCAGGGATTAAAGGGTAAAGGAATCAATAAAAATTGAAGGAATACTTACATTAATATTGTAGAAGTAGAACATCTTTTCTGACTGTCTCCTGTCCCATTCAGTTCAAACACTACTGTAAGGATAGGATCAGATGTTTCTGATATCTCTTGACAGAATACTGCATGCTTTCATCCAGACCACCACTTGTTCTTGCACTGGTTCCCTTGTTAATTGCATGACTGAAGCACCATACTTGAGAGGGTCCATCTGGAGGACCATTTCAGGATTTCCTTCTACTCTGTGTTACATTGGTAGTTCCATTGCTTTCAATACCGTCTTACTAGCCAGGCATCACTTCATAGGTGCAATTGTCTTTTTTTTTTCTCTTCATAAATTCATTAATTTATTCATTCATTAACTTTTAAACCCATTGAATGCAGCATCTTTCAAGTAACATGAACTGCTAAGTGATCAGCCTGTAAAAAGACTTTCATTTCCAAGTTTTTGTAAAGTAAGCAACAGTAAGCAGGCTGTGACTTTAATCACTGAGACATTACAAAGGAAGGTAGAAAATCCATTGATGACACACAGACATTGGTAAATGATTCTCAACTATAGCTTTTATTAACTGTAAAATTGTGTCAGTTTCTCGTTAGGTTCTCTCAGTAATAGACAAAATACCTTGTTTTTAAGAACTTCCTTTTTCTTTCTAAAATCCCACCCACTAATATTCTACTGGAAATTACCAACAACAGGAATGTCAATCAAGATCAATATAAATTTAACTTGTTACTGAACATACAAATACACAACAGAAGACATATTGTTTTACATGTAGTCAACACATGCAGCTTTAATTGGTGTTGTTCTAACTTTGCCACAGGATACTTTTAATAGCAGAATAGAAGCAGGTTTGAATATTGACTTTTTTTTTGCACTTTGTTCTTATTATACCAGAAGGCAAGTGTTTAAAAAAACAATATGTGCTCAAAAAGGCTGAGACGAAAGCCGAAAAATGTGGTACTGTATATATTTGGTAACATGTTCGATCCAGTTGTATTACTTTTAGTATAAGGTATATTCCTATTGTGTGTTTTTTTTTTGCTATCACTATAAAAGGCTGAGAGTTTAATTAACCAGTTTTTGTTTAATGGAAGATAAATAAGAATGTTGCCAAAAATGTTGTCACTCTCATAATACAACATTCACAATTCCACTTAACCCAGTTCAGGGTAATTAGGGCTGATAGAGCCTAACTAGAAGCACAAGGTGCAAGGCAAAATACAGCTCTGGACAGGGTACCAGTCTATTACAGTGCTCATTTACACACACACACAACTTCACACTAGCCAGTGTGGAATCACCAATTAGTCCACCCTGCTTGTATTTCAGTATGTGGGAGGAAACCCCACAGAGCAAGAACATGCAGCCTTCACATGGAGACATGGTTGTGGGATGCAAAACCAGGATGCAGCATCTGTGAGGAAGCCTCTGAGCCACTCCTCAGTCATTATTGTCCACTAACTGTTACATCAGGACAATGATTACAAATAAGGACAATTTATATTAAACCTTCTTCAAATTGTTTTATCAAACTTCATTTTTGAATAAAACAAGGACATAGGCAGGAAAAGCAGGGCTTACAGTTTATCTTTTTTACATGGCAGGGCTCTAACCTAAGATAGAATATATTTGCAAGATTTATAGCTCCCATTTGTTCATCATGTACAAAGAGGGGAAATGATGCTTCCTTTGTTTGAGAAAAGATAATGAAAAATAATGAAAACATGTTTACAACATCATATCTGTAGTATAAGACAAGGACAGAAGAAGCCACCACTCTTACTGCACATTTTCATCTTTCAGAACTTTAAATTAATTCAGACTTGCATTTATATTACTGGAAAACTGTAACACAGATCAGAAATAGTGTAATTTTGTATTTTCTGTGTAATCAGTTTTTGAATAATTTCATGACAAATATTCTACTGGGGTGGCACGGTGGAGCAGTGGTAGCGCTGCTGCCTCACAGTTAGGGGACCCGGGTTCGCTTCCCGGGTCCTCCCTGCGTGGAGTTTGCATGTTCTCCCCGTGTCTGCATGGGTTTCCTCCAGGCGCTCCGGTTTCCTCCCACAGTCCAAAGACATGCAGGTTAGGTGGATTGGTGATTCTAAATTGGCCCTAGTGTGTGCTTGGTGTGTGGGTGTGTTTGTGTGTGTCCTGCGGTGGGTTGGCACCCTGCCCAGGATTGGTTCCCTGCCTTGTGCCCTGTGTTGGCTGGGATTGGCTCCAGCAGACCCCCGTGACCCTGTGTTCGGATTCAGCGGGTTGGAAAATGGATGGATGGATGGATAATACTGTATATAAAAACTGGTGACAGAATCAGAAACATTAAAAGTACAGACACAGTATATACAAAAGCATTGGATCTTTTATAAAATTGATTAAAAAATGGATAACTACTATAACAAAAGAAAAAAGTTTTTAAGGATATTCACATAATGGGATGACACTGAAGCAAAAGCATTTTTATAATTATAGGGAGAGCACATAGATAAACCAAGCATCAATAAATTTTTAGCACAATTGAATTAATGCAATAATAACACAAGCAATAACTAAAAAATCAAGAAGGAAAAATATGTATAATCCAGAAACTATCAAACTTGGAGAAGATGATGGTCAAATTATGCAGTAAATAACAGCTAAAACAGCAGTAAAAACAGGTCAAGGATAGGACAGAATAGTGTCTGGAAAGTCACTTTTGGTTGAGCATGTGAATCTATGTGCTAGATATTAAACAGGAAGAGATAGGAAAAATTTAATGAGACGGCTTAAGAGTTTACATCAACGACTCTTCATTAAATGATGTCTTAAGCTTAATTTCAATAAAGTAATGTTTAAATGTTTATATAGCATTCCGTTTCTACTTCCTGGATTTCTACCTCCCAGCTGATGGGACTTGGGTTTACTTCCTATTCTGAACTCTAAATTGGCACAGCATAAAAAAGTATGTCTATGATAGACTAACATCATCCATTTTTTTCCAGGATAGACCCCAGAAAGCATGCAATAGATTAAGTGGGTTTGATTGGATGGATGGTTTAATTAGCCTTACTTTTTAATTAATATTGTTAATCCCTTTTAGATATACCTTTTCCCAAGAAGCTGTATGTGAATTAGTGTAGTTGGTGGAAACAATACTAGAAAAATAACACATTTTAAGTGTTTTATTGTGTTCATTGGCAGGACCATCTTCTCAGTCATTTCCTTGTCAAACCTCAGAAGAGCACCCAACAGGAAGCAGAGATGTGATGCCAAATATTTCTGACATAATGCTGCACAAACTCAAACTTCACAAACCTCCTGGCAGGTAATCAGTAAATGAACCTCATTAAGCTAAATTTGTTTTGGAAAATGTTTGAAGCATATTCTATCTCACTTCCCCATATCAAGTATATAATGTAAAAATATAAATATTGTAACATTAAAGAGTGCAGGGCATTGGAGACTACAGTGCCTCCTTTTTCATACTTTAGTAGTTAAATTCCTGTTTATTGGGTTTGGCAGTGAGTCCATTTGGCTGCCTAAGAGTTTGCTCTGTCCATACTTTCTTCCTTGCACCAACTGAATTATTGTCTCACTATTCTCTGGACTTTAAGGCCACTGAATTGGTGACTAAAAGGGGCTTTTCAGCCCTGGTCAGAAACTAAATCAGAGATTACATCTGAGACAAACAGTGGCCAAGTCAGACCATGTGGCTGTCCTTTAAGCTATTTCTAATTGTCCCAGTTGTCCCTGCAACACTAGACCTTAACTGTACCTTAAGGGCCTACCCAAGATTACTTGTACATTATAGTATTAATATTTATATTATACATATGTGTGGAGCTACCTATAGGCTATCAAATCTCTGTCTTGTCCCAGTGGTAATTAAATTTGGGATTCTATCCATTTTTGCTGGGGACATAAAGCTGTCTTTTAGATTGACACTAGTTTTATTGTAGGTGCTTGATCCATAAGAGCATCTTATGACCTAAAACCTGTCCTGCTTGATCTTAAATTGCACTTGTTTTTATATATACAGTATGTGTGTGTATATATATATATATATATATATATATATATATATATGTATATATATATATATATATATATATATATATATATATATATATATATATATATATATATATACAGGTACTCGTCGACATACGACCTATGCAAGTTACGACTGTTCGACTTTACGACGCGTTTGACTGTTTCCCCCGCCAGCTGTTGGCAGCGCCAGTTTCCCGCACTCTCAAGTCTCGCTACGCAGCAGTAAAAATATACGCAGCAGTGTTGCCCCACGTGTGTTTGTGTCTTGTTGTTTTGGCAATTTTCGATAATAATATAACCCTAACATATAACCCTATAATATTAACACTAATAGCAGCTTTCTACTCAAAACGGCAAACTTGAGAAGCTGCCAGCATCAAACCCAGAAGCTCTTGATTGGGCAGTTCTTAGGATTGCACTACGCAAGCAGTCGCATCAACTGCTTACCGCAACCTGCTTTCTTTTTTCTTCTTGAATAAAAGCACACTTGTTCTGTTATACTTGTACTTGTGAAAGTGTTTATTTGATATTTGGACTTCAGGCTTCACACCAGTCATTCTCAGTCACACACACCACTCACATCCACATCCACATCCACAGTTATCCCAGTCTCGTTCGTGCACAAGTTTTATATACAATCATCACATTCAAATGTTAACAGTTCCCACACACAACTGCTGACTCCCAATCAAGAGCTTCTGGGTTCGATGCTAGCAGCTTCTCGAGTTTATCGCTTTGAGTAGAGAGCTGCTGTTATTGTTAATATTATACAATAAAAACATACATTTGATTTACGTCTGTAACAACCGCTGTAAATTTATAGTGCTTGTCAAAGTTAGCGTTCACACTCGCCCCGATATGACACTGCTCTTTTCAAATAAAGACGCGCTATAACAGAGGTGAACTCAGATCAGAGAAAACAGAAGCCCTCCCCGCAAGAAATGTCGACTCACAGTGCATGAATGGCGTATGGAAGAAGTGTGTTAAGCGTTATGTAAATACTTTTGCTGGATTTAACAGTGAACAAGAACTTGATGAGATTCGTGAAGAAATAGTGAAACTGTCAAAAGACCTTTCATTGGAATGTGAAATGGAAGATGTCGAGGAGTTGCTAGACCGGGAATCAGGTGAACTTATGAATGAAGAGCTGATAGAATTGGAAGAAGAAACAAGAGAATTGGAGTAAGACAAAGAGGAGGAGGTGCCACAAAGAATGTTCACCACAAAGGGATTGTCAGAAGATTTATCTCTACTGAATAAACTCCTCGCTCATTTTGAAAAAATGGACCCACATATTGAACGATTTGAGAGGATTGAACGGATGGCACGCAACACATTTCGTCCTTATTGCGAAATTTATGAAGAGAAAAAAAAACAAACAATTCAGACGAAGCTCACTATGTTTATGAAAAGAGCAACTCCTCCCATCACCCCGTCCGCAGCCTCGCCTGATCTGATGAAGGCGATATCGACAACCCGCAGCCAAGCACCAGTGGTGCCAGGAATTAAATGTACAGTACAGTATTTCTTGTTTTGTACGTTTTCCACATATTAAACAAATTGTACTGTAGTATGCTGTGTTTGTCTTAGAAAGTAAGAAAATGTTGATAAAATATTACTTTAAGATGATTACAATATTATTACCCAGTCTAATATTCTTACCTTAAATTAACATAGACCGACTTACGTCCAGATCAACTTACAACCAGTCAGTCGGAACCAATCGCGGTCGTAAGTCGACAAGTACCTGTATATATATATATATATATATATATATATATATATATATATATATATATATATATATATATATATATATATATATATATACACTGCTAAAAAAATGAAAGGAACACTTCTTAAGCAGAGTATAACGTCAAGTCGATGCTTCTGGGGTATTGATCTGGTCAGTTAAGTAGCAGAGAGTAGCAGAGTTAATCAGTTTCAGCTGCTTTAGTGTTATTTAAATTAACAACCAGTGCACTAGAGGGGCAACAATGAAACAACCCCCCAAAACTGGAATGGTTTAACAGGTGGAGACCACTGACATTTTTCCCTCCTAATCTTTTCTGACTGTTTTTTCACTAGTTTTGCATTTGGCTATAGTCAGTGTCGCTACTGTCACCATGAGGCGCTACTTGGACCTTACAGAGGTTGCACAGGTAGTCCAGCTTCTACAGGATGACACATCAATACGCGCCATTGCCAGAAGGTTTGCTCCCAGCACAGTCTCAAGGGCATGGAGGAGATTCCAGGAGACAGGTAGTTACTCTAGGAGAGCTGGACAGCACCATAGAAGGTCCTTAACCCATCAGTAGGACCGGTATCTTCTCCTTTGGGCATGGAGGAACAAGATGAGCACTGCCAGAGCCCTACAAAATGACCTCCAGTAGGCCACTGGTGTGAATGTCTCTGACCAAACAATCAGAAACAGACTTCATGAGGATGGCCTGAGGGACTAAGGGCCCTACATCCTCTAGTGGGCCCTGTGCTCACTGCCCGGCACTGTGGAGCTCAATTGGCATTTCCCATAGAATACCAGAATTGGCAGGTCCACCACTGGCACCCTGTGCTTTTCACAGATAAGATCAGGTTCACCCTGAGCGCATGTGACAGACATGAAAGGGTCTGGAGAAGCCGCGGAGAACATTATGTTGCCTGTAACATCGTTCAGCATGACCGGTTTGGTGGTGGGTCAGTGATGGTCTGGGGAGGCATATCCATGGAGGGATGCACAGACCTCTACAGGCTAGACAATGGCACCTTGACTGCCATTAGGTATCGGGATGAAATCCTTGGACTCATTGTCAGACCCTATGCTGGTGCACTCCTTGGTTCCTCCTGGTGCACATCAATGCCAACCTCATGTAGTGAGAGTAACCAACACTTCCTGGAGGATAAAGGAATTGATACCATTGATTGGCCCCCACACTTGGCTCACCTAAATCCAATAGAACACCTCTGGGACATTATGTTTCGCTTCATCCGATGACGCCAGGTTGCACCTTAGACTGTCCAGGAGCTCAATGATGCCCTGGTCCAGATCTGTGAGGAGATCCCCCAGGACATCATCTGTTTTCTCATTAGGAGGATGCTCTGACGTTTTCAGGCATGCATACAAGCACGTGGGGGCCATACAAACTACTGAGTACGATTTGGAGATGCTGCACTGAAATAAAGGCAAAATGGACTAGCCTGCCGCATCGTTTATCACTTTGATTTTCGAGGTGTCTTTGAATTCAGTCCTCTGTAGGTTGATAATTTTCATTTCCATCAATCAATGTGGCTTCCTTTCGTTCCTAACACCTTACCCAGTCCATATCAGTATAGATATCCAGCATGATTTTTTCCCCATTGAGATCTGATGTGTTTTCAAAGTGTTTCTTTAATTTTTTTGAGCAGTTTGTATAAATGTTGACCTGTTGTCAATTAACCTAATTAGTTGCAAAATGTTCCTCAAGCTGTTTCTTTTTATTACCACACCTTTCCAGCCTTTTGTTACCCCCGTCCCAACTTTTTGAGACGTGTTGCTGCCACCAAATTCAAAATGAGCTAATATTTTTGATGAAATAGTAAAATGTCTCACTTTCAACATTTGATATGTTTTCTGTATTCTATTGTGAATAAAATACGGGTTTATGATATTTGCAAGTCATTGCATTCTGTTTTTATTTACATTTTAAACCTGTTTTGGCATTGGGGTTATACACACACAAACAAGTGCCAATGATATCCTCTCAATAAGCTGGAATTTCTCTGTCTCTGTGAGGTTTCCTTCACCCTGACCAGAAATCTGTGCTAAACACTACAACATTATTCTGTCATAAAACAAATGAATTCTGATCAGATTAGTTACTTTATGGCAGACATCAGAACTATTGTTAATTTTGTCAAAAAAGCTCTAAATGATATGTGTATGTGTTCAATAAATGAAACACTATCTAAAACAAGTATAAACTATATTCTATATAAGCTTGAATTTTGAATTTTTTTCAAATAGATGAGGTGCATTGTTTAAATACATGTATAAAAGATAAGATACATTTCTATTTATGTTTTTATTTCTTAACAGTTCTCCTTTACTCTCAGAAAAAGAAGTTGAGGTTAGTAATTTTTTTAATGTATATTGATTTTATAAACTTAGTGTATGTATACCATACATATTGTGTGGGTGGGTGTATATATGAGTGTATGTGTATGTTTATGTCTGCATATAAATCTAATATATAAAGCTGTGTGTGTGTGTTAGTTAGTTTATACAATTCCACACACTTGGTCGAATCGCAAAAAAAGTTATCACACATATCCCATTTTTTCAGGAAGAGACACTTGATGACTTTGGAACCCAAAATCGGGTTCAAGGGTGGAGGGAGGGTTCCTTTTAACTACAGAGAGTTTTTAAGGATTATGTCTTTTCACAGATTCTGAGCACTGAAATAAATTAAATGAATTTGTCTCTGGGAGGGTACACTTTAAGAAACGCCATTTATGGACGTGTGATACTTCTGACTTGAAATTACTTACCCAGACAGTGCAGGGTGTTGTTGCTCCTGTGGCGAGAAATCCACAAAGGGAGAAAATGAGTCACACATCTTAAAATAATATTTTATTCCTAAGCTTTAGACAACCTACCAGGTGTCATCATCATGGAAAATGATTACAGATACAGGAATCAATGGCAATATATAGAAAATGGGTGGGCGTGTAAGGGGGGTGGATTAATAGGATGGAGTTTGGAGGGTGTTGGTCATAAAATCTTTTTTGTTATTTAGATTTCCTTCTGTCGGCACGGTGGCGCAGTGGTAGTGCTGCTGCCTTGCAGTTAGGAGACCCGGGTTCGCTTCCCGGGTCCTCCCTGCGTGGGTTTGCTCCGGTTTCCAAAGACATGCAGGTTAGGTGGATTGGCGATTCTAAATTGGCCCTAGTGTGTGCTTGGTGTGTGGGTGTGTTTGTGTGTGTCCTGCGGTGGGTTAGCACCCTGCCTTGTGACCTGTGTTGGCTGGGATTGGCTCCAGCAGACCCCCGTGACCCTGTAGTTAGGATATAGCGGGTTGGAAAATGGATACATGGATGGATGGATAGATTTCCTTCTTTTTAAGCTTGCATTTTGGGGTTCATGTCCAAGTGTCAGTTATTGGCATTTTTATTTGATAGCCACGATTCAGCCAGCTCTCTGGCACTTTTAGCATTAGCCCCGAATCTTACTTGCATTCTGTCCCAGTTAAACGTGTGTTCAGAACTTGTATGGATGTTGTTACCACTAGGGACTCAGCAACCAACACAATAGACACTAGGCACAAGTGCAGCAACACACGTTTATTTATAAGGGGGAAAAACTTTTCTTCCATTCCCACTACAGCATGGTACAAAAACACAAAGCACACAATACAGCATTTTCTTTGTTTCAGTCCTTTCGCCTCCACTCCTCCTCCAGCAAGCTTTGTCCTCTTCCTTCCAACTCTGAACTCTCTGAATGGAGTAAGGTGACTATTTTTATAGAGCACCCAGAAGTGCCCCAGGTGTCTCATGATCTCCTTCCAGGCGTTCTTCCGGGTGGGCTGGCAGTGCTGCAGAGGAGGGATCAGCCCTTCCCACTGTGCCCCCTAGTGGTGGCCACAAGCCCCAGCAGGGCTGAGCTTCCATGATCAAAACCTTTGGCATTGTAGCAAGCCAGGGGGGCTGCCCTCTATCTTCCCGGAGGAGGTACTACCCGTGCAAGTTCCTTCCCCCGGTCCTTCCCTTAAGAAGGCATCCCCAGCTGGTAACAGTACTGGTTGTTCATTACAGCATATATCAGAGACCAAGGATACTTCCTTCTGACAGCATTGCGATGTTCCTGTATATGTGTTGCGAGTGTTTTAGATGTTTTTCCCACATATACAGCTGGGCATGCAATGCATGCTGTACTGTATACTGTGTTCCATGTCTGTGCTGCAGATTTCTTGCATTTGGCATTAAAAAGGACTTTTCACAGAGTGTTTGCTGGTTTAGACACTATTTTAATGCCTGATGTGGACAGGATACGTGCTATACTTTCAAATACATCACAGTGATAAGGAAGGCTGTGCCAGGTAAAATGGGAGATCAGGATAGAGTCAATTGTTTGTTGAAGTCTGGGGCGTTTCTTATGTAAGCATTGCTTGATAAATGTCTTGGGGTAGCCATTTGATGTGAACAGATGGAACAAATAATGTCTTTTTTCTCATATAACACAAATGGCAACATATCTTCAACATAAATATCTACGCATGGAAGTCTGTCTGTCTGTCCGTCCGACCCGGAATTGAGAGATGGAGTCGGGGTAAGGGCTCCACCTCCGAGGATACACAAGCGAGGCCTGCACGTCGGCAAAATGAAACCTCCGAAAAAAGAGTCACTTGCTTAGCCGTTAATACAGAAGTGAGGCGAGTACATCAACAAGATGAAACCTCCTAGGAGAGAGATGCCCAGAGTAGTTCCTTTCAATTACCTGACATCTCTACATTTCTATTTTTTTTCTACAAATTTAATAATTTCTAGGACCCCGGGCTTTTTACAGCACAGGCTTACACAGTTAGTATATATATGTGTGTAAGCTCGTGCTGTATATATGTATGTATCATCAAAAAAATAATTTCCTGTTTAGTTAAAAAGCTGAAATTTGGTGGGATGGTACATCTAAGACAGCAGGTATCTGCTACGAAAGAGCATTTTGATATCTATTTCTCAATATTTGAAAGCAACACTTCCCACAATAGAAATTTTGATTTCATTGAAATCTGATATTATAGAAAAAAGAACACTAGCCAACACATGTTTTTATTGATATTTGCCAGTAATAATGTTGTAACAAGTGGGCAATTCTTCTTGAACAACAACAGCAGAATAACACCACTGACAAAGCCATGTCTGTAACTGCACAGAGAAATGAGGCTAGTGATATGTGAAGAATGGGTGGTGCTGTGCACAACAAAAAGAGACTAGCTGGAATGGTACATGAAAAAAATCTCATAAATGCTTTGACTTATTTGATTCAAATTTTGTGGTATTATACTGTAGAATAAAAGAAAATTAGCCAACCCATGATTTTTATTGGTCAATAATAATGTATGATTAGGCCATACTAATACACAGAGTTAATATTTTGGCACATCACTGAAAACTAATCATGGAGGTAATTGGTGCTGATGGAGATTAAAAATGACAAAGTGCCCTGCACAGGAATAAGAGACTGGGTAATGTACTGTGTGGAAAATAAGCTGTGAGGTGGATGAAGGAAAGTTAAGTGAAGCTCATCTAAGATGTGCTTATCAATCACACTATAACACTGAACTGCGTTTCAGGTGCTTTAGCTGTGAGAGACAATACAGTAAGTATTGGTTTGCTAGAAAGTTTAAATGCTAGCAATGCTTAGTTACCAGATCCCTTGTGACTTCAAGAGAGAGGAGCTGGACACTGTATATATTTCATAATTATTTTTTTTTCATCCATTCTCTTCTGTAAATCCTTACTTCTCTCCTATTTTGAACCTTACTACTTTATAAAAAGTCCTTCCCTTGGCTGTCTATGTTTGACACTACCATGTCTTCTTTTCTATACCAACAAAACGATCACTACAATATAATTACAGAGAGAAAATTAAGCATAGTACCAGCATTTAGCCCATTTAGCCCATTTTGGCCCTCAGTGTAATGTACTTCTCACAAAGAAATACATTCTAATATGCATTCCCAACTATGGAATTTAAAAAAGGAACCAACACTCCTCTGAAATGGTTTACATCTACATCCTCTTCTGCAGAATTTAATACCCTTCCCCCAATCATATTCCTATAGTTATTTATATAATTCAAATAAGAAGCACAAATAACATATTTCCATTATTTCCTTCCACTTCAGCCAGTTGAGAAAACAAACCTAAAATTAAAAATGTTCCAGTCATTGCATGGGCCACCTAACTGTGCAGTCTGTAAATGTCATTGCTGTTTGTAATAAGTTAAAGTAAAACATGACTCTTTGTTAGAACATTTTTACCTTGCTATTGGTATGGCAAAAATACAGTATATAGAAGCTTGAACATATAAGTGATGAAAAGCACTAAATGAAATACTTGAGTGAACAATGTAAAAAATAGAAAATCATAAACATCTTATAAGAAAAAGAATATATATTCCAACTTCACATCATTCCTACGGATTACCCATTTCAATTGAAAGAGTACAGCTTCCTGTAAAATTGTTTTGCAGTGACCATAAATAAAAGTCAAAGTGAGTCATTACAACAACTAGTAATTGATCTGTGGCTCCCATTGGCCAAACCCGACACAGACAGACACAGAACACAGGTGTAACACACACTCTTTTATTTTTTTTTCCTGTACCATTGGGAAACGCCTTCCCCCATTTCCCACCTGTACAGCTCAGTCGCAAGCACAGTCCAACACTAAACTTTTTTCTTTCTCTCTTTTTCTTCTCTCTCTTTTCCTCCACTCCTCCTGGCAAGCTTCGTCTTCTCCCAAATGACTCCGGCCTCTGAGTAGTGGCCGCTGGTTCCTTTAATAAGGCACCTGGAAGTGCTCTAGGTGCTCGTTGACCTTTCCAGCTGCACTTCCAGGTGTGGCAGAAGTGCTGCAACCAAGGGCTCAGCAGTATCTGCAGCACCCCCTGGCGGTGTAGCAAATTCCAACTCCCATGGAGCTCTACAGGAGTCCAAGGCACCACTGCAACCCAGGGGGGCTGCCACCTAGCGCTCCAGGGGAGGTAATGCTCTGGATACACTCTCTCCCCTGGTTTTTCCAGCATAGCTATCAAATAATACAAAGAGTATATGACACGTGTTTTGCCCTAATTTGGGCTCATCAGGTGTACGCACTTTGCTTCCACTTATGGGGATTAACCCTCAGACGTCAGTGCGTGAGGCAAGGCCTGTGACGTTGAGTCATGGAAGCTGGTTAGCTTACTTCACAGGGTAACACCAGAGTATTACATTCACAGGTCTGAATCTCAATCTGATCATTTTGATGATTACCTAGCAGGTAGTGCTTGTGGTTGGCTGGCCAGTCGGCAAACATCCACAACTTGTCTCAGTTGTGAGAAGCAGATCATAGTTATGTGATACAGTAGCTGCCAAATAATACAAAGAGTACATCACACATGTTTCACCCTAATTGGGGCTCATCAGGTGTATGCACCTTTGCTTCCCCTTATGGGGACTGAAACTCTGACATCAGTACCTGAGGTGAAGGTTGACTTGAACTTGAAATATAGGAAGGTAACTTTGTATTTACAAAGTGTGACAGATAGAGGGCGCTATCATTCTCTTGAACCCTCGGACACCATGCCAAACACCAGGTAAAATCCAAATATTGATTTTATTACAATAATTCAGTGCACAAAGCACCGCCACCTCCACTATACTTCAATAAATCAATAATACCAATACTAAACACAATAATCAATAATCCTCCACTCTCCCAGACGCGTTGCCACCCTTCCACCCAGCTCAGCTCCACATCTGGGATCTCCCATCGTCCTTTTATAGTCCCTGACCCGGAAGTGTTTCCAATCCTTCAGTCCATGTGACTTTCTTTCACCTCCAGGTCAGATAAAAAGTTCTCTTCTTAATCCTGGAAGTATGTCATTTCCCTTGTCGCTTTGCCTACAATGTACTTCCGGGTTATAGGGCACATACGACTCTCTGGGCCTCCCTGCAGCGTCCTCTGTTGGCCCCTGTGGTATCCAGCAGGGCTGTAAAGGAATACTCCATCATCCAGGATTCCCTGCTGGTATTCGGGGCACCTCCATGCTGCAGGGAGAACTCCACCTGGCGGCCTGGGTGTATTGGCCAGGATGACAAGCCGGCCATAGACCACAAAAGTTAATAGACTATATGAAAACTGTCTTCTGGATTACATTTCAGCCAGCTGCTAATATCTTCCAGTGAAGATATTAAAACAGGTAAGCTATGACATTTTCACCCAATCACTTCACGATGTGTACACGATGTAAGTCACATTATTTAAACATTGTGCCAAGGACTAAAAAGAAGAAGGGCTTCAAACTATCTGTTTCAAACTGCATCCACAATTAAGAAGGTAAGATCTGGATGTATTAAAAATGTGTTATTATGAACTTAAAAGAGACAGATATGTGATTACATTAGGCTTCTTTAAGAAAATAAAGAATAATCTGCACTCATTATCAGTACACTGAAACTTAAACTTCTTTGTCTCAAACATTCTTGCCACTAAAACAAAAATCACAATTGCAGTATGGCTAACGGAAGTGACTGAGTTGGCTAAGATTTCCCCAGAAGTATGTCAACACTACCGTGTGCATAAAGCCCATGTTAATATGTATGGAGTCAATTTTTATTTATAGAGTTACACTTGATTTATAAGTAGTGAATCCCAAGGACAATTTGTCCTTCCAAGTTAATGGCACACCATCGTTAGCACCCTAATTCCTACGCATTGGTAGCACTTTTATTTACTCACAGAGCCATGTAGTATTTTTTTCCCATGGTGCTCTTTGAGTAAGGGAGGAGAGTGGTCTGTATGTATCCTTACATATTTGATAAATGTGAAAAACAAATGGAAATGGAAATGGAAATTATCTTCTTCCTTGCTGAAAATATTACAGACATTAAGTTCAAATGTCACAGGTCCTGATGAGTCAGCCATGCAACACACAAAACATAAGCTTATTTAATGGAGTAAACATAGGAACCTACATTTAAAGTCCCTCCCATAATGGCTGTAATGTTACAAGACCATTAGCAATTAGTCCTTGGAATTGATTAAAGCAGGACTATTTATCTTAAATGGCACATTAGCTGGTTCCACCTCACACCACTCACTTGGGAATAAAGGCAACACCACCTGTGCTCATTTTCTCTAAGCCTGAGCTGATCAATGCCAGGATTGTTCCCAAGACTTACTGGTGAACTAGTACAGTGTACACAATAGATTTAATCAGTGAAGTGGGTTTTGGCAAAGCTTCTCTTTAACTGCTGCATTAGGCAGGCTCTATTGTAGGCATGGAGCTGGACAGTTTGACATCTGTGGCAGAGCGATGGGCGCTGAGCAGGCTCCTGTCAATCATGGAGAATCCACTGCATCCACTAAACAGTATCATCTCCAGACAGAGGAGCAGCTTCACTGACAGACTGCTGTCACTGTCCTGCTCCACTGACAGACTGAGGAGATCATCCCCCCCCCACACTATGCGACTCTTTAATTCCATGGGGGGTAAATATTAACACAATACAAGGTTATTGACTGTTATACCTACCTCGCACTCTCCACCTTGCATTTTTTAACTTGCACTGCATTTTTTTTTTATCAGTATGCTGCTGCTGGAGTATGTGAATTTCCCCTTGGGGATTAATAAAGTATCTATCTATCTATCTATCTATCTATCTATCTATCTATCTATCTATCTATCTATCTATCTATCTATCTATCTATCTATCTATCTATCTATCACTCTCTCACTCTACTTGTTCCCTCTCTCCTTTTCTGAGAGGTTCCACACCTCCTGATAGTGTATTTCTCCCACCAGATTTTCACTCTAAAACTGACACTGTTGGTGAAAATTAACAGCCTAAGAAAATTACAGCCTGACTGCACAAATACACTATACAAATGCTAGATTTACCTAGTGAGTCATGGATTTATAATAATTGATTTATTACATGTAAGCTTTCATATGAGAACACATACTGTAATTGGAAAATTTAAACAACATAGTTCAATAAGACACAATGTGATCTTTGTGTAATTTGGAAAAAAGAAATACAGTATTAAAGGCATTTTATCCACAGCACCTGTCACAGACAAGTAATAGATTAAATTAAAAAATATGTCATCTCTTGCCTTATGTGTACTGTAAGATAATCAAAGGACAATGATAAAGAGTTGGGGTACTTGAGTGGTAATCCCATATAAGTGGATCATAAGCAAATTAAAAACATAAGCAAATAATTGTAGAGGTCTTTTCAGATATGAGTTCAGGATAGGACTGGCAAAGATGTCAGAGCTTACGAGTGAACAGACAGCAGAAATGACACCAGAGATGTTCTAGCCATCAATTATTCAGTCTGCAGATGGAGAAAAAGGGATTAAGACACAGTGCCAACCCCTACTGTGGTGGTAGAATTGCAGTCACTAGAGCACTTCAGCTGTCCCCTATGTGCACGTGCGTGACATGACCCACCAGTACCCTTTTGTCATGTCAAGAATGGTCAGATATTGAGCTTTACCAACTCACTCAATGAGTTCATCCACTGCCATCCAGCTTTGGGACCAGGACCATGGGGCTAGTCATGCATTCAGGACAGAACTGGCAAAGATACTGTCACTTCCAGTTTTCAGTCATCCCGGCAGGAAGAGGAGGATTCTGGTGTACGGACACTGGAAGTCATGTCAGAGATGTTCTAGCCATCAATCATTCAGTCTCTAGATAGAGAAAAAGCCATTAAGACACAGCACTTGTGTGGCAGAAGAATTACAGTCACTAGACCCATTCATGCACACATGCATTGCAGTACCTTTAGCACCCACCTTTGTATTAACATGTGTCTGAGGCTGTCTTGTCTAATGCTCCCTTACTCAAGCAAGCTCCTGTAAAACCTTCTTTTGAAACTCTCTTATTATTTTAGAGGCACCTTTTTTAAATGCTGTCCACTTTTATAATTCCCATCTTTAGCATGTCTCCAATGCCATTTCTCCTCCATGTGCGTCTGGCACTTGTATTTTTTCTCTTGATCTGGTCACCAAAGCCAAATTGACCAATCATCCATCCATCCATCCATTTTCCAACCCGCTGAATCCGAACACAGGGTCACGGGGGTCTGCTGGAGCCAATCCCAGCCAACACAGGGCACAAGGCAGGAACCAATCCTGGGCAGGGTGCCAACCCACCGCAGGACACACACAAACACACCCACACACCAAGCACACACTAGGGCCAATTTAGAATCGCCAATCCACCTAACCTGCCTGTCTTTGGTATGTGGGAGGAAACCGGAGCGCCCGGAGGAAACCCACGCAGACACGGGGAGAACATGCAAACTCCACGCAGGGAGGACCCGGGAATCGAACCCAGGTCCCCAGATCTCCCAACTGCGAGGCAGCAGCGCTACCCACTGCGCCACCGTGCCGCCCATTGACCAATCATTTAAAGAGAAAAGACACTCACACAGACTTTAGTGTTTATTTTATAGTTGATAATGTTGGATTTATGGATTATGTTACAATGAGTTACAAATCATTAAGACAAACAGTATTACATTTTATTCAAATCTGATACATTACCTGTTCTCTGCTCTAGAAACTCTAGAGAAAATACTGAAATATCCAAATGGTTAGCAATGGTTTTGCATGCTCAATTAATCAAGAAAAACATTACTCAATGCCTGCCAAATAGTCAGATTACAATGCAAAATAGATAGAACAGTGTCAGTGATAGGCAGTAAGCATAATCAAGTACAGATTATGCAACAAAATAATTAAAATGACAACAGCAAAATATCAAGATAACTTGCCATAGATGTAATAAATAAATTATTGCTTTATTTAATACAAAACACAAAGGCTCAGCCTTTAGTTACAAAATAAATATTTAACTCAAAATGGGCGTTTTGTTTACAGGAGAGGAAGCAAGTCTTTCTGCCACAACTGACACACTGGAACAACCCAAGTTAAATGGTATTCATTTCCTATTACTGCTTCATTAAAATGACAATTGCTTGAGAGTTACATTTGTTTCCTGAACATAAATTTAGCCTCATTGAAGTTGGCAGGCCTGTTGCACAGATTTGTGTGGTTCCTTGAAGAACGGATGTTGGTGTTTCCAAAATGGAAATTTCTCAGAATAACACATTCCTTGTCATGGTGGGAAAGTGTAGTGGGTAGGGCTACCAACTCACAATACGTGATGCCTAGTTATAGTGCCCTGTGCATGTTATCCCTGTCTTCATGTTGGTTTTTATAATAAAAAAATATTTCCTAGGTTTGAAGAAAGTATACTTTTTTTTAAAATAAGCTGATAAAATGCTTAGTTCCTGGAATACAATGTCTGCAAATTTTATTCGAAATGTGTTCTAACTCAATAAAAGTCTCAGTGTTATTTGGGATAAATAAGGTGAAAACAATTTACAAGTGGTTGGGCTGAAGGGTCTGTTCACACTAAAATTATCCCAATGTTGTAATGCATAAAAGTCCATTAAGCTAACTTTTTTGACAATTTTCTGATTTTAAAGGTTCAAAAATATGTGTAGTATATAAACTATTTAGGCTATAAGCATGTGCTGGATTTTCACTTAATGTAGCCACAACAGATATATACTGTAGATTTATTCTCAATATAGAACTTTTGAAAAGCAGTGAATTTACAGCAAGTGGCACTATTTTCTAAGTACTACAAATAAGTAATTAGGATACATAACATTTAAACTTATCACTCATATTTCAGTGCCTGTAATACTATTAATAGCCCTGCTCACATCTTCAAGAAATCCTAGTTGGAATTAACCATTTATAACCTCCTAGAAGGATGAGGACCTCCCTAACAGAGTGGATACCTCCAATCACAGCTACTTCCTAGTGATTCCAGTCATCACCACACCTGTGAATGGTAGATACCCTTTTAATAGTGACCTACAACTGATCAAAACCATTAACATCACATAGCTTACTAATGTAATCTGTTAGGAATGAAAAAACCTAGCATCTTCCTACTACACTCTATTTAACAGAAGTCCTTTTTCAGTTTTTAATGATACCCAGACTGCTTTCTCTTTGAGTCTCCATCCTTAAACAGGAGTACGCCGTTTGGATGTTGTTGGTATATATGAGATGCAAAGAAAAGTAGGTCAACCAAGGAGGGTCCTAAAATTAACAAAGATGTCAATGTTTTTTGGGCACATTTCATGAAAATATAGGACTATTCTTATGGAAATTCTTCTGGCACTGCGTGCAGTAATCCTGCATCTCATATCTTTTTTTTCCTACATTCACATTGTTTCATCCTTGTGCCAAATTTATACATTTTGCTGTGCAATGGTAAAGCAATTAAAATAATAAAATAGAAGAAATATAGTTGTAATATTAGGATTTGGTTTAATTTAAAAATGTGTCTACTTTCTATTTTCATACTTATCAGGTAAATCCAATATATAATTTGCTTTGTTATACTTCAGTATTTAGAATAACTTTTATAATCATTATAAACATAAATCAGTAATTCCCTGTTCAAATGTTGTAGCGTTGTTATTGTAACATATACAAAGTACAGCAAAATTCTTACTTTAGTGGGGCGATCCCCCTAACATATAATTGGATCGCAGGAATCTGAGTCTGTCCAAGCAGCAAAGGGTCTAAGGCAGCATAAATGGTCACAGCCCTCAACTGGGCACCAGTCTATTGCCGGGCCCACTCACACATATTTCCACACACATGCTTACCCTCCTTGAATTTGAAATTGCCAAGCAAGTTAACCAGCAGGTCTTTGTAGAGGTGGGATGCAGACAAGAGTACCTGGAGGAAAACCCCTGCAGACACAGACAAAATGTGCAAATTTCATGCAGACAACAACAGGGTATGGGATTTGAGCCCAGGGCACTTGATCTGTACGTAGCAGTGCTTTCTACTACACCACCATGCCACCCTTTATATCATGTATCTTCCAAACGTTACTGCTCCATTTGTCCAACATTATTTTATTGCTTCAAGTTATTGCAAGATGTGCACCTGGCATTACATAAGGTCATTAGAGATATGTGATAAGTACCATACTTTTGCATAGTATTTTCTTGTTGTTATGCCACCTAAAACAGTGATTAAGTGATTCCGTCAGTAGCTACATGGTATACCTGGCACAGAACAACATTTTATAATTTGTGCTTCAATCAGAAGTACCTGATTGCTTCTTTTTTTGTTTTTTAACCCCAACATTCAAGACATCAACCTTTATTTACAGAAATATTTAATCAAAGCTGGATATCATGTCTTGCAGATGTTAAATGATGTGAAAATGTAAACTTTGTCAACAGCAGTTAGATAAGAAAGTGATAATTACAGGCTGTTGAGTTTTACAGGATGTTAAGAATGTATCTGTGTTTCCTGAAAAAGGTTACACAGATCATCACATCTAAGGAAGCAAAAGTTTTGCCTAATGATAATAATTTCAAAATTCAGAGCAGTAACTCTAAATGTAATACCACAATGTATGTTCTTTGAGCATATTTCACCTCACCATCCACTAAATATATTAGTCCATCCATCCTCCAATATTCTTTGTGATGTGGTATTCTATTAAAAGGTTATATGCTAAAAAAGACATATACTAATGGAAAAAATGCAACAGTTTGTATACGAAATGAAAAAAAACTATAGTCATAACTTGTGTCTTTTCAAAAGCATTGCTGGTTAGTTTTTGCACCTCAGTGAGCTTGTTCAGTAAGGTGTTGCAATTTGCCATATTCACAAAAGCTTATCACATGCACGCTTATTTGTGTTCAACAAGTTTAAGGTGAAGCAATACTCAAGGCAGTAAAGCAAAGCTCAGGTGAAAATAAGCAAAAAGCAAAATAGTTTTGTGTACATTCCATAATACCTTGAAAAGCACCAGAACAGCCAGATAGAGGACGGTCCAAGAACTTATTGTCCTTGAGTGACTACACCAGAACAGGACTGACACATGTGAGAGATTATTTCAGGTTTGCTACCTGTGCTGCTGTTAAAAATGCCAGCTAACAGAATGCCACATCAGTGACGAAGATCATGGTTGCATCATATTGATGGTTTTAGAACAAGGCAGCCTATAGGAGGCTCTCTACATACAGCTACTGTCTTCACAACTTGAAGTGCTGCCTTGGCCTTGGCCTTGAAGTAGTCTTGAAATGCCCTGGATTACATAATTTGGAAACATGACCATCTGCCTGCAAGTGGCCAACAACTTCATCAGGCCCTTCTGCAGGAATGTGATGACATCCCACAGCCACAAATTCAGAGGCTCATTGTCTTTTTGCATCAGAAATCAAGCAGTGTCAAGCAGTGGTGGCTGCAAAAGGTGTTCACACAAGATACAAGGTGGCACAGGGAAACGGGAAATTTTCAATTAACGTTCAATGCATGAATAAACACATTACAAATACATTTAATGATGAAATGTATAAGATATGCAATTAATGATGGTAATCAATATTAATTCAATATTCATTTTATGCTTTGAAGAAAACATTATGAAGGTGTTGTCCATTTCTCTGTACACATTCTGGCAACCTGTTGTGGAAATTCTGCATTGCTCAATGAAACATGTCAAGAGGAATGCCAGCAATTTCCTCCTCAATCCTCCTTTATGGTTCAGCAGTGGCTGCAGGATGTGTGCAGTACACTTGGCTTTTAAGATGTCCCCACAGGAAAATAAATAAATAAATAACAAACAGTGAGATCTGGGGATCTCGAAGGCCATGGAATGTCACCGTTGCATGAAATGAAGCCCCTTCCAAACAATCGTCGAATAGCTGTCATTGACTGTCGGGCAGTTTGCGAAGTGGTTCCACCTGGGGACTTCTTTTTTAAGGTTGAACCCGTTTCTTCGAAATTACACACCCATGTTGTAATCGCATGAGCAGAATGGACATGATTTGATGTCCTAACTGGTAATGACGCTGAAATTCCCTTTGCGCAACAGTCACACTATCACCATTCTTATAAAAGGCTTTCACAGCAAATGCTCATTGCGCACCACTCCACTGCTCCTTTATAGCTAATGGCAAGGGGTTGTAAATGAAACTGCATTGGTCCCAACAACCCAACAGATCAGGTGTGAATTTATACTGGCGCTGTTAGTTAGAGCCAGATCAGAAGGGAGGGGTGGGCGAGGGAGAGCGTGAATGTGACTGAGAGAATAAAACTGAAAAAAGCTAACTTTTTGAAATACCATACATTTACAGCTGATCTGACACTGTTCGCTTTCAAATAATATTGCATTAGTGCAATGATGTTTTCTGATTGGTACTATTCAGGTCATAAAATGAGTTCTTCAAAATGTCACATATATTTGTCTGTCTTTTTTGCCCGGTGCTGTGTTGACATTGCGCACCAGAAGGTGTTAGGTTATTCAGTGCGAGCAGGAGCACGCAGATAGCTGGTTGCTGCATACTATAACACGCTTGACTTGGCAGTGATCAATGCACATGTACTGTACAAGGCATGCACGGGGGCCACTGAGAAAAGAAGAGTGATCATGGCTCACCTTGCAGAAGAGCTTCGTCGTCGCGTCTTACAAGAAAAGGCGATGGATAAAGCAAAAGAGGGTACAACATCAACAAACTTCTGTTCCAAGACCGCAGCTTCCACAGTCCCTTCAGTGTAATAGGAATTACAGCACAGAGAGAAGTGTGTACATTGCAACAGGTACACATGTCGTAAATGTAGGAAGGATGGTCCTTGGGTATGTGGGAATTGCTAATATTTGAATCTGATGATTGCATATAGCACGGAACTGACCTCTCTGTACTATTCTTTCCTCTGCATGTCCTGGAGTACAAAAGAAATAGTACCGTGCACCAAAATGTGGCAACTGCATGATTAAAAAAAAAAATGTGGTCACTGATTACAAGCGCAAGAAGGCATGCGAATGAATATGAATACTATGAATAAGTTGGCAGATCTAACCGCTGCACTACGGAAGCTGTTGTATTGTACTTGCAACTTTTTTGAAAGTGTTTATTTGATATTTGGCCATCAGCCTTCACACATTATACAGTTAATGTCTACATTTTGTCATTTATTACTAAAACATGAAAAATGTTTTTGTTTTAACGATGTGTTTACATAGATTGTTGTAGACACAAAACACACATCAAATTACTTCCCCTAACAATTCTGGGTAGCTCACACCCAGATAGTCAATCAAGGAAGGAACTGGGAGAACTTCTTGCCCGTTCTGAGACTTTGGGGGGGGGGTTATGGGGGGGGGGGGGGGGTATAGCAGGCTGCTTGCTGCTTGGGCTTATTGACAAATTTAGAAGACAAAAGAGGCTGACGGAGAGGTGCGAAGGCATTTAAGGTGGGCCGGATTTACAAGTTTTTTTGTTGGCTCTGGTAATTCTAGCGTTAAAGCCCTTTTGGGAAAAAAATGTTTCTTATCTATCAAATGGTAAAGGAAGTACAAACATTGCAAATCCTCTTACAACAGTTAAACTACTGAACTATTGTTATCTTTAAATGACTAATGAAAGTTTGGCAATCAGCAGGAATTACCATCTGTGGGCCAGACAACAGCACTTGGCTGTAATAATACCTTGCTTACCTCAAGAGCTGAAACCTCTCTCCCAAGTTAAGGATGCAGCTTGCTCTTCATTTCTGGCTCTGGCTGCTTGCAGTTTTTAAATCAAGTGAGGTATCACTGATACCCTAAAGAGATGCAATCTTATGAAAAAAGGCAGACATACTGTAAGCAGCTACATGTGCCTAACTTTGACAGAAGCTGCAGCTCAGGCTATAAAGAGACTTCGTGCCAGCAAAGCAGTGGGTCCAGATGGAGTATTGCCACGACTGTTGAAGGCCTGTGTGTTGGAGCTGGGGAGTCCTCTACAGCACATCTTCAACCTGAGCCTGGAACAGGGGAGAGTCCCGAGGCTTTGGAAAACATCTTGCATCACCCCAGTCCCAAAGGTATCACGTCATAGTGAGCTGAATGACTTCCGGCCTGTCGCTCTGATGTCACATGTGATGAAGACCATGGAGCAGCTGCTGCTTTACCCCCTGAGGCCACACGTACAGTATGTGCGTCTCAGGAACTGCAGGTCTGACATTGTGGTCAGCAACACAGGAGCACCGCAGAGGACTGTACTTTCTCCGGTCCTATTCAGCCTATATACATCGGACTTCCAATACAACTCGGAGTCCTGCCATGTGTAAAAGTTCGCTGACGACACTGCTATCGTGGGCTGCATCAAGAGTGGGCAGGAGGAGGAGTACAGGAACTTAATCAAGGACTTTGTTAAATGGTGCGACTCAAACCACCTACAACTAAACACCAGCAAAACCAAGGAGCTGGTGGTGGATTTTAGGAGGACCAGGCCCCTCATGGACCCTGTGATCATCAGAGGTGATTGTGTGCAGAGGGTGCAGACCTATAAATACCTGGGAGTGCAGCTGGATGATAAATTGGACTGGACTGCCAATAGTGATGCTCTGTGCAAGAGAGGACAGAACCGACTATACTTCCTTAGAAGGCTGGCGTCTTTCAACATCTGCAATAAGATGTTCTATCAGACAGTTGTGGCGAGCACCCTCTTCTACGCGGTGGTGTGCTGGGGAGGCAGCATAAAGAAGAGGGACGCCTCATGCCTGGACAAACTGGTGAGGAAGGCAGGCTCTATTGTAGGCATGGAGCTGGACAGTTTCACATCCGTGGCAGAGTGATGGGCGCTGAGCAGGCTCGTGTCAATCATGGAGAATCCACTGCATCCACTAAATAGTATCATCTAAAGACAGAGGAGCAGCTTCAGTGACAGACTGCTGTCACTGTCCTGCTCCACTGACAGACTGAGGAGATCATTCCTCCCCCATATTATGCCACTCTTCAATTCCACCCCATAAATGTCAACATAATACAAAGTTATTGTCTGTTATACCTGCATTTTTATTACTCTTTACTATCTTTACTCTATCTATCTATCTATCTATCTATCTATCTATCTATCTATCTATCTATCTATCTATCTATCTATCTATCTATCTATCTATCTATCGGTGGCAGAGTAGTGCTAACTTATAAAAGGGTGCAATAACAGAAAGCTGATGACAACAAGCCAAAACTATGCAACTCCCCAAAAAGTAGTTCCATTGTATTGGAGAGTTATGTAGTCTTGGGCATGAGGAGAGCAGAATAAACTATATTTAGTTTGAGGAGCACCATCAAAGGTGTTATGAGGAGTCTAATCACTTATGAGACTACCTTCAGCATAACTACTTAAAGTGATAAAAGATAACAGCATTTCAAGTAGCCATAAAGCAGATGGCATTCTGTCTAACACTAAGAGATCTAGTATTTTGAACAGCTGGATATGAGAATGGCCAGTGTATTCAGATGAGCTACACTGTAAGGTGTTTTTTGTGGTTATTTTATGGAGTACCTGTAAACTTTCCTCTCTGCAGTGTAATATGGCCATGTTGTCTTTTTGTTGGGTGTGTAAAAAAACAAGTTTCTGTGCAACCAGCTGCAAGGAAGGATGCCGTGTGTCTGTGTATCTCAGTGGAAACTGGCATCATACAAGGGGAAGCACTGACTGATTTGTTCCAAGAGTGTGTACAGCTACAGCAAATTAAGCGAGGCTTGTCCCCTTCCTGTTCTAATGATTGAGAGCTATAATATATTCCTAAAAAGCATTTTGCTTTTTTTTATTATTTTTGAGAGTGCTAAATGAAAGCACAATGTTGCATGTGTACATACACTAAATAATTGCAAGATGTTAGCTGTCAGTGGTATTTTGTAGCATCACATTATATTCTCAAACTTACTTAGTGCGCTTCAGGATTGCAGAGAGCTAGCAGTGTTGAGTAAAAGGCAGGAAACAGCCCTGAACAGAGTGCTGGTCCATTGCACAGTGATACTTTGTGCTGGAACAAATTTTACTTTTACGTTTTTTCTACAAAAACACACAAAATATATATTTTTAAAAAGTTTGAATGTTGTGCAAAAGTTGTTAAACCTATGGATACTTCCATGAATCATTTTAAAATTCTATAGTAAACAATCTGTTCTTTCAATGGGACTTAGTTTATGTCACCTCCATACTTTCTGAAAATGTCCTGATATTTTTAAGGTAGCCTAGGCTTATTCCTATGAGTCTTTGTGCCATCATTGCAATGAGCCTGGCCAATTTGAAAAATATTATTTTCCTTTCCAGCAAGACTGGCTCATTGCAAAACAGCTGAGCTAACTTCAATGTAACAGATTTTCCAATTTGGCATATACAGTAGAATAAAAAAAATCTGGAAGTTTACTAAATTTATTTATTTGTGTATTTCCATGTACTTATTGCATGTTTATGTTCTTTTTGCATGCAATGCTATATTAATATTAATAATGCCAAATTATAATGATCTGGAATAAGTGTAAGTACACTTTAGAAGAATAAACTTAAACTGAGGTTATTTTATTTTTCATGCAAGTTTCAAAGTAAGCAAATGTTTTTGTGTTCAGTAGCTAGACAGTAGAACTGGAGGGGGAGTACATTGGCACAGTGTTGCTGCCTCACAGCTCCAGCTTTAGCTGAATTTATGGCCCACTCACAGCCTGGGTGGGTATTTTTTAAATGTATTGTACTTAATAAAACAAATGAGGTACTCTTACAACGTCTTTTCTCATAATCTATAATTTGTCTATTATTTCATCCCAGTTCAAAAGGTATATGTTTAAGTTTGGGGCTTGTCTCTGGGTATTCAACTTTCACTCCCACCTCCTAAAGACTTGCATGTAAATTGGCAACTCTAAATTTGCTTGGCATTAGTGAGCATATCTGCTCTGTGCCATTGTGCTCAGTGCTGCAGATCTATCTAAATACAGTACACTGCTTGTCAATCCATTTTTGCAATTCTGAAACGGAAAAACACATAATCAACTAATCAATACATTTTTAAGCTTTACATATTGTATGAATGATTTAATTCTTTCCCAAATTTGCTTTCACCAGTATCATCTTGAAAATATAAATATAATATTTTTGACAGTTTCTGTATTGAATTTTATTTTCACTCCAATGTAGACTGCCTTTGTACAGCTCTCTTTAGCATTTCGTAATGACAGCTACACTCTGGAAACAAGACTTAAACTCGCGGAGCGAGAAAGAAACGTGACAGAAGAGAATACTGAAAAGGAGCTAGAGGAGTTTAAAGGAGCCCTTAAGGTAAATGGTACTACATTTTAGAAAGTTCCAATATCTGAGTAATTTCTCCTCCTCCTCCTCTTGCCTTAAGTTTTAATTAATCACACTATAAAACATGATTAAACTGAATCAGGGGAACAAAATTCACATAAATTGATAAAATGAAAAGTAAAAAATAAATTAGCTTCCGAATATGACAAGCCAAGTGCAAAATTATTTGTGAATTTTTCACATGATTTACAGGTAATAAACTTTAAAGCATAGTAACCATTATTGTACACTGTACATTTGCTTATAAACCAGTGTTTGGAAATTTATTTCAGCTGTATGTATGTATGAGTCAAGAAAAGGTTACTTTCTTTTTCTTTCATTATATTAGAATTTATATAATATGATACTCATTTGTTTTCATGTGTATACCATTTTCAGAGCACTGTCATTCAATTGCAAACCTTAGAACAGCGAGAATCATATCAAAGGCTCATGGAGACAATATCAGTACTTCATCGTCTGGCCACCAGGCTCTCCAGTCGTGCAGAAATGGTTGGTGCTGTTCGGCAGGTAACCTTGATGCCCTCTTTGTGGATAATTTGGATATGGCTGAAACCCTCATTGAAAAATAATTTTGGTTATGGCATTTTATTTTAGAATGTTATGCTATGTTACATATTGTTGTTTGAAATCATTATACAATCATTAAAGTACATCTTTTTATGGACCTATATAAGCCTAAATACCTAATATCTAAAGATAAGTAACATCCATTCATTTCTACATTTGTAAGTTAATCTTTCACACGTAGTTTACACATTTTATCAAACACTGGGATCAGGTTGTCAAAAGTAAAATAAAAACAGTTTATAAATGTAATTTAGTTTGCAAATAGTTTAGAATGCAAATCCAGTTACTTAACAGTCCATGCCTACTTTGAATTAAATGATGTTGTTCCTAAATTAAATGATGTTGTTCCTAGTGATCATCAACAGGTTGTTTAACAAAGCAGAGAGCACTGCATGATGTATTGATAACTCAGTAAAGTTATTCAGCCAAAAATGTCCTTATATAGAACCTTCTTGCAGTGATCTCCATTTCAAGGCACTGTTATAATATAGGCAGTTTTTGGGTTAGCACAGTGAGTCAGAGACACTGACTGGACTAGCTGCAGATAGGAGTTTCAAGCAGAAGTCAACTTACCATCTTCTCCCTTCAGGATGCACCTCACTCACATTTTAAATATGCTCATTCATATGAACTGAGTGACAAGTACAGATTTTTCAATAGTAAAAATATTTCAATATTAAACAAACAGTACCTGCAACTCTGTCCATATGAATGGACATTTTTTAAATGTGACTCAGATGCATCCTGTAGTGGATAAGATGGTACAATAAGGACATTTTTGTTTGACCCTGTTCATGAGATACATACATACATGGACAGAATTTTTGAAAGATTTTCCTGTTGAGAAAGTGCACAGAAAAAATAGAATGGCAAAATTAATGACAGTTTGCAAGTTCTTATATATTTTTTGGTATTAAGCAAGTATTGTTTATAAATGTGTTAAAAATTCCCATCATGAGGTACAAAACTGCCCTTATTTAAGTGTGGACCATTAGGACCCACTTTGTGATTCAAATATAAAAGTAAGTCATCCTTACTATACATTTTGTCAGTGCACATGTTTATGTATAAATTTTTAAAATGTATATGTGGACTACCCAGTAGATTCAGGTACATTTCTAGTAAACACAGCCCAGTGTTATTACATTTTCAAGACTGTACATGTACAGTACCTGCTGGGGTGAGATGATGGCATGGTGGTTAGCACAGCTACTCCATAAACCCAGTGCCTTAGGTCTGAATCCTACATGTGATTGCTGTCTGTTGCACATTACGTGTTTGTCTACATTGGTTTAACTTCAGGTACTCTGGTTTTCATACCACATCCCTAAAGATGTCCTTTTCAAGTTAATTAGCAATTGCTATTTGTGCATGTTGGTATGTGAATCAGTAGGCTCCATGATGGACTGGTGCCCTGTCTAGGGCTGTTTCCTGCTTTGGGCCCAGTACTGCCAGGATTGACTCTGGGACCCAGGGAGCCAGAATTTGATTAAGTGGGTTGGAGAATGTTGTGTTCTTTGCCTAGTTTTTTACTACCAGTTATTATATCTATAAATGCACTTTTGGCAGTATAATAATACAATAACAAACTTTTAATAAAATCTTAGCTGAAATATTATTATAAAACATGTCAAAAAATATCAATGCATTGTAAATGTCAAAACTAGTACTGGCAAGCCATATTCTGATTTATCATTTTTCTACACATTTGAAAACATGTGTATTGATTTTGAAACATAATGTTTTGAATTTTTAAAGTGCTTTATGCAATTTTGAAAATTAATTGATATAGTGAAAGATTTCTCTACTCAGGGTTTACATTTTATTGTTGTACTTATCTGCCTTTACCCTAAGGAAAGCATACAGTACTTTCCCAATTTAATACTTATTTTCTGGGGGTTGATTTGTTTTGAACCTAGTTTTCTTAAATTTAATTTGTTTGTATGGAATGTTATTTAATTTTAATAGAATCAATAAAATGCAAAATAAATACTTGTTTTCTATCTTTTCTATCTTTAGGAAAAGCGTATGTCAAAGGCAACTGAAGTCATGATGCAGTATGTAGAAAACTTGAAAAGAACATATGAAAAAGACCATGCTGAGCTCATTGAGTTTAAAAAACTTGCAAATCAAAATTCAAATCGCAACTATAGCGGTTCCATTGATGGTGGAGGTAGTGTAATTTATAAATTTCTACTTTGATGAATTCTAAATGTGTTACCTGTTATAGGGTCTTATGAAACAAAGAGACAGTCTTGGCTTCACAGCTGATGAGGCAGACTTGCATAATAACAAGTTAAAACCTCTAACTATATAACAGTTTTCAAGACCTCCATAAATATTTTGTTAAATTTTACATACAGTATGGAGTGTTTTATTGCAGATTCCATGTTTGAATAATTTATGATCCCGTGATAATCCTTATTTCTTTACCTGTGAGTTTGTTGATGCTGAAGTCGAAATACAGTACATAAAACCTCAGGAGGAATTAGTGATGACATTCAGTTTTTCTTTCAGTCACAGAAGCAAATTATAAAGCTATAATTTTTTTAAATGTTTTAGACTGGAATTATTAAAAATGTAGTATTATTCTGATATAAAAGTAGTCATCAGTTTATGAGAAAAAGTGCAGATGTAAAAATGTAAAAAAAAAACTGTAAAAATAATAACAATTGGGTATTTGCTCCAAAATTAGAATTTATTTAAAGTAAAAGTACTACAATTAAAACAGGCATTGATCTTTAATTGTGTTCCAGTCTGATTGTTTCCCCACATATCATAGACTGTCGGTCTTTCTTTTGCCATTACAGTGGGCCATACATTAGCCACTACAAAACACAATTTTTATGTCAGTGTCATTTTAATTAGCAAGTGGACTGCAGGTTTTTAAGGTTAACACATTTTTAAGATAAGGAATTAGGTGTGGCACTAGTACAAGGAGAAAAGATCATAAAATGTTGATTCCTTTTATTATGAAAAGTATGGATTGCACACTAATTCTGGAACATATTGAATACATTGTTGTCCGTATTTCTGGAGTGGGATGGATGAAGTGGTGGAAAGTGTACCCAAGGGAGAGAGAGTGGTGTTTGGAGTGGATTTCAATGGATATGTTGGTGAAGGGAACAGAGACAGTGGAGAGACCAACTATGTTATATGGGTTGGAGACGGTGGCACTGACCAAAACGCAGGAGACAGAGGTGGAAGTGGCAGAGGTAAAGATGCTAAGATTTGCGCTGGGTGTGACGAGGATGGACAGGATTAGAAATGAGTACATTAGAGGGTCAGCTCAGGTTGGACAATTGGGAGACAAAGCCAATGAGGCAAAACTTCAATGGTTTGGACATGTGCAGAGGAGAGATGCTGGGTATATTGGGAGAAGGATGTTAAGGATAGAGCTGCCAGGCAAGAGGAAAACAGGAAGGCCTAAGAGGAGGTTTATGGATGAGGTGAAAGAGAGGAGAATATAGAAACAGATGATCCACAGGAGCAGTAGAACAATGAAGATTGAATACAATCCAGAATTACATATATGTTATATGTTTACACTGACTGGAGCCTTTTAGGTGCGCCTACCATGCCCACATAAATGTCTGTACAGGTTGGCAATTCAAATGTATAGTGAGCAAAATTATATTATTATTATTATTATTATTATATTTAAGCAGACTTGACTGCAAGAACATAATGGAAGCTAACAGGACACACACCCTGTTTTGATTTTCACATGCATCTGTGGTACAGGTTTGTTTGCAATAATCTTGTTCTACCCAGATACTTTTAGGATATAACAACTGCCTACCCAACTGAATTTTACTCTTAACAGCAAAAACAAGAAATTGCAGTTACACTGGGGCGAAACAACACTAGCAGTGATATTTGGAGACAAAATGTTTGGATAACCAAACATTTTCAGATTGGAGAAAATATAATACATTGGCACTATAGTTAACGTTTCTGCCTCACAGTGCCAGAACATCAAGTTGAATTGCAGTTTTGACACAGCTGCTACAGAGTATGTATGTTTTTTTTCTGTGCAAACATTTTACTCCAGACACTTTCGAGTTTCCTTGCACCTTCCAAAAACCTATATTTTAGGTTATTGGCAGCTCTAAATCTTGTGCCTGTCGTGAAGTGGCTACCCCTCCAGGACTAGTAATATTCTTGTGCCCAGTGCTGCTGAAATAGTCGTACATCTACAACCCCTAAATTTAAAAAAGCAGATTTAAAAATGAATGTCTAAAAAGTCTGCAATAAACTGTACAGTACCCATATGGTCAAAGGAACTAAACATGTTAATGCTGTGTAATCCCATACAGCACTCTTCACTAGGGATGTATTCCTGCATGATTCAAGAGATAATTATGAGGAGTGGGTGATTGTTAATCAGGCAAAGCAGTTAGAAAGCAGTAGTTTGGAGCATATAACCTAATAATGCATACAATTATTCAATTGTGGTTTCTTGTGTTGTACAGTCAGCAGATTACCAACATGAATGGTCAATCAGGATGACAAACACACAGCATCATCATATCAGTTCCATACAGTGAGCATTCCATGTCTGTAACATGCTTTAGAAGCAGAAGCGCACTATACTGTAATTCTCATTCATACAGTAATTGCCAGAATGTTGAAATATGGAAGTTTAAAGTGAGACCCTTAGCAGGCAGGAAAGCCAATATTTTTTAAGAGACCTGGAAATGTTTATATTAGCAATGAAAAGTAAGGCATGTTCCCTCCCTGCTTCATCTCTTTCATGGAGTAATTAAACTAGAAGAATGAGTCAGAAGAGAGTGGAAAGGTCTGGCTTGGTGGTTCCGTTTGGTGGCAGTGGTGATACAGGGCAGGCATACACAAACACATCTAACACAATCACTTTGAACTTCACCCCAAGTGACCTGTTCTTAAAGAGTGCCTTGTAATTTGACTTTAACCCAGACAAAGCAGACATGACACACAGAGGCAGAGAAGCCTTCAGCAGTCTACTAAACGAAGACACAGATGCAGTCCACTGGCCCAAAGATGCTGCATCACATTTACATAAAGTAACAATTTTGGAAACAAAACTGGTCTTATTTATAGAGTCCATTATGCTTCACCTCCTACCCAAGATTGAACCACAGCCCTCTTATTCATAACACATATCTTTCAAAGAGGAACACACGTTTTCTTTGTCTATTAAAGGAAAACATCTTTGTTATCAATAGTGCTTTCTGAATACTGTTTTAATATGTGTAATTATTGGTGGGAGTGTTTTTGAAGTTTTTGGAAGTCAGTACAGCATTGGTCAAATCTCTGCAGAAGTGGGCTAGCCTGTAATCAAACTGTGCAAAAGCAGTATGTGGAAGGGATGAAAATGTGAACTACCAGAATCGAAAAATTACTCCTCCCCAGACCTCTCCACTTTACTATCATAGGACAACATCAAATCCAGTGATCAAAAACTTATACAGTATATCTCTTTCTGATGGCAATACATGTCTAAAACTAAGGAGTAGCATTGAATTATGTAGGAAAAAAAATTGGTAGAATATGAAGTAATGAGTTGTGAAATAATGGTGTTAATCTGTGCTGTGCTGTCTTACCGCCTTATTGATTTCAGTGCACTTATGATTCATTTCTTATTTTAGCAAAATTATAGCATTGTAATAATTTTTATTCATACATACTGTACAATAAAATCCACAGAATATAAAACACTGTGACAGCATAATATGAAAAATTAATATACAAAATGCAGCAGTCCCCCATACAATCACATGGAGAACATTTAGACACAATTTCAGTTACAGCTACTACTACTACACTACTTGTGGGACAGAATAAAGAAAAATATGAATAATAATTGTCATTTAGTAGCATACCAAAGAAATGTCAAAAATACTTAAAACATCAATCATGTTTTTTATATCAAGTTTCTTATATTTTCATTTGTCAATTTTATGAATCATCTTAGTCAAATCTAAGTGTCACAATACAGGGGGTTAGAGTCTCTCATGGAGTATTAGGTGCAAGGTAAAGACCAGTTCTGGATTGGGCACTAGTCCACCACAGTGCATAGACTAAGCATCCAAAACTGAATTTCCCTCAACACAGTTTGACCATGTTGCTCAGAACTACATTGCGTTAACATATATTTAAATTATTACTTTGTCCAAAGTCACAAGTCAAAAGTATTGTTTAGAATACTGGGGAAGATAAAAGCAGTCCATGAAATGGTACAGTAGTTAGACAAACACTGATTTCTACATATAACTACAATAAACCACTCTAAAGAACAAAAGATAAAGCTATACTTTTCTTTGCTGATGGATATAGCTAACTAAACAAAAATAAATAATTTTTCATTTTCTAATTTATGCTTTTACTACAGATGATGGAATTCCCAGAACTGCAAGATCTATGTCTTTAACACTAGGAAAGGTAACAGAATTATTAATATAATATCTAAAACAACATTATTTACAAATGTGTTTCCTTAGAACTAAAATTGCATATATTGTGAAAAGTTAGACTTTTTATTAGTCTGTTGATCCTAATGAAATACGTAAATTTACTGCCGAAATTAAGGTCCATGTCATGGTCTAAATTGCCATATGGGGGTTTCAACAACTGGAAAAACACAATATTCTTTTCTTCCAGTTTTCACAAAATAAAATGTTTAGAAAGCTGTTCTATTAAGTGCAGTATGCCTACCCATTAATGCAAATAGCTTGCTTCTCCACACTGCCAATCTTACTTCACACTGACATGGTCAACTGTTGTTTGATAAAACATTACAATGACCAAACATTCTACATAAACACTCTGAGGGCACTATATTATGTAGACCTATCTAGTACTGTACAGGACACTTTTGCTGTTTTTGGTAAACCAGTGAGGAACCCTGCATAGTCTGCAGGTGCTGAAGACCATCTTCTTTGTTGTCCAATGCATTCAGCGATGTCCTTCTGCACACCTCTGTTATAAAGAGCTATTAAACAAGTGTCTGTGACCTTGCTGTTAACTTGAACAATGTTAGCCATTTTCTTCTTGCCTCTGTTATTAACAAGCTGTTTTCATCCGTAAAATTGTTACTCAGTAGCCTATATATTCTTGTTTATTTCATCAATCTTTGCAAAGTATAGAAATTTTAGTATGTTGAAATTGCAGGATTGCATCTGTTTCTAAAATTGTGTAACCACTATATCTGGCATTATCAATAATGCCATGGTCAAAGTTGATTAAAGCATGAATGTTACCCATTCTAATGATTAGTCAACCAAAAACTGCTGTATGCATCCTGACTAGGTATGCATGCTATATACTGTATATTGACTTTCATTAGTGTTAAAAATTATTTGTCTTGTTTGCTAATTCCATTGTATTATATTGTATATTGTATAATGTTTCCCCACCTCAAATATTCTTAATCTTTTGTTTAACTATGAATATGATAAATCTTTTGGGATACCGTAATGTGGAGTACCAGATACATTTATCTTAAGCCGCCTTTTGGCATTTGTTATTGCCTATTTTTAACTATTGTGTGGATGCATTCAAAAGGCATTTTTCTAAATACCTATCTCAATATGTGCTTACTATAACTTAATACATTTGCAATTGATACCTGCCTCTCTTTCTACTCTTCTTTTGTTTTGCATTTTAATACAAGTGAATTGGACAGAGCTGGAAATTTTTTCAGGACCTTTGGCACCTGTACTGTCAATTTTATAACTCAGTGGTCGTAGGCAGGTATGGGGAGGATCAACTGGTCACCTCTAAACATGTCCTCAGCATTTTCTTCAGAGATAGAAAGTCTTGCATGGTGTGTTGCCTTCAGGGCGCACAGGTGGAAGACCTTCTTGAAAGGGTGGATAGGCTCAAGGCCAGAGCAAGGGTTTATTTCTTTAGTCATTGTCCACCTTGAAAAAAATTATAAAGGCAGACTATTAGTTCTGTAATCCAAATTTAAGGAGTTAGGTGCCAAGCATAGGAGAAGAACTGACAAGGTGGTCTTCTCCTAAGTCTTGCCTGTGCCACATGCCAGTCCAAAAAAGACAGAGGAGATTATAAGGTTTAACATGTGGCTCAAATTTTGGTGTAGGATAGAGGAGCGTAGGTTTAGTTGGCGGTTAAGATGGTCCAGGTTTAGAACTCCACATGAAAAGATGCACAGTAGTTTAATAATAAATATTTAAAGTAACTTCTGTCCCTCAGTTAAGAAGCCAAAGTAAGAAAAATAATACATTACAAGCTGCTTGCATCTAGAATTGGATGCAGACATTAATTTCAATTTATTTTCAATATTAAAGAGGTGAGTTTAGAGAGGAATATTGTATTCATGGGGGGTTATAATAACTTCAATCTTAACTGCTCTACATTTACAAATAGTGGAGTACATGAGCAAAAGTTTTTGCACAAAACCAGTGATTGTTTTTTAACAAAGTATTATAAAACATCAACAATGAGGAAAGCCTGTCTAGCTTTGATATTTTGTAATAACCAGGATAAAATTTAATAGGTAGTGGGGTTTGAACCATTAGGCTGTAGTGACTGTATTATAACATACTGAATAGTATTTAGGCAGAGTGTGTATGCAAAAACATAGCTACCAAGCTGTTACTTTAAAATTATTTTGTTAAACAAGAACACGAGGACACAGCTGGAAACTTGTTAAGATTAAATATCACATAACTGTTAAGAAGTTTTTCTTCACACATAGAACCATAGACAAATGGAATAAATTACTAAATAGAATGGTAGCGAGCAGGACTTTACAGACCTTCAATACTTAATATTATTTTGGAAAAATTAAGTGGATAGGATTGTCAAGTTTTATTGCTCTGAATGGCCTGTTAAATATGGAATGCTTCTAATGTTCACATTTCATGTTTAACACAATGACCCATTAGTACATAAGGGTATGCTAATGGCTAACTATTCATTTCTTTATCATTTCCCAGGTTTGTAAGTGCATCAAGGGCTGAATTTTATCTAGAGTAGAATACTGAATAGAAGATTGTAATTTTTGTGCTTTGAGTACCTAGTTTTTAAGCAGATTTACACACAAATAAGGCAGCCCAGCCACCAAACTTTGAGGTCATAAAAAGCAGTAGAGTGCTATTGCAGATTATCCTTTAAATACATAGACCACAAAACACTTAATATTTTTGAATGGAAAAGATCTATTTACAGTAGGAAGACAGCCTAACTAGAGGAGTCAAATCTAGGTTTCTTCCCCAGAAATATAATTATGCACATGTTCGAGCACGAGGATGAAAGCAGACCTAACACACATTTTAGGATTGTTTTTAATAACATTCACTTCTTGCATTCATATTCTCTTTTGAATAATATCTTTTTAATTTAATGTCTATCATACTCATACAAAAATAGCCACTGCACTTGACAAAAATACGGAATTTTTTTAGCACATGGAAAGGTTTCATTTTTACCTCAGATAATTTTGTTGTACTTACTTCCTTAGCTAGTTGTTCCCCAGTTTGTCTAAAGTTTCGTCATCTGATGAGATTGTCTTTCATAAAGATCATTTTAAAAAAAAAGCAGTAACTATTAAAAAACACAGGATGATTGCTTGATTTACATGCAAATATTCCATTACAATGTACTTTCCCTTTCTTTTTTAGGCCTTACCTCGACGAAGAGTCAGTGTTGCAGTGGTTCCTAAATTCAATATGCTGAATATTCCTGTGCATCCTCCTTCGGTTAACACAGTTGCTTCATTATCACCTCTGGTATGCAAGAACTCATGAAATATTACTCTGCTTTTATTCACCCTCACTTCTAATACATATTTTGGAGTTGAAGAAAACCAGTGTTGCTATGAGCCTAAGTTCCTCTCTGGTTTAATTATAAAAGAGTTTGTATGTCATCCCTGTCAGTGGTCAATGTTCTAGAAATAAGTGGTTTAGCACTGTAATAGCGGTAGCTGAATAAAAGAGCTGCTATCTGTTAAATCTACGTACATATCTATAATTTTATTTTAAAACATTTTTCTGGTTAAAGTCATTCTTACAAGTGATAAAACACTGTATATTATTTGAGCCCTTAACTAGGTGTTTTAAGTTGCCCAGTGAAATATGTGTTTGACTGTATCTCTGTGCATTTTCTCCTTTTGTAACCTTTGTTTTGTTTTTAGTATGAAACATCCCCAGGAAAAAGTGTAGGACCCACAAGCCAAGTATCTGCACCATTACATGAAAAGTAAGTTGTTTTTACTTCTAGAACAATGGAGAAGACGTTTACCAAAATGTTGATTAAAGATATTCATTCATTCATTCATTCATTTTAAGTATTCACAAATAGTAACTGGGCTGCGACTAGAACCCAGGATGCTGGAGCTGTGAGACAGCAGTACTGACCAATACATTCCTATTACATTCAATACCTGACGAATGGAGTCTGAATTAAAAAATGCACAATAGTTTACATCCATCCATCCATCCATCCATCCATTTTCCAACCCACTATATCCTAACTATAGGGTCACGGGGGTCTGCTGGAGCCAATCCCAGCCAACACAGGGCGCAAGGCAGGAAACCAACCCCGGGCAGCGTGCCAGCCCACCGCAGGGCCAATAGTTTACAGTCCCTATAAAAATGTTCAGCGTATAGAAGTTTTTACACATTATTCTTATAAACGTAGAAAAAAAAGTAGATTTAATATGGCATTTTTGACAATGATCAACAGAAAAAAACTGATTTATGTAAAACTGAAAACAGATCTCAGCAGAATAGTCTAAATGAATACATAACACAATATAAATAAATATAAAACACAAAATAATGCTCTTTATACTGCACTGTATCCTGGGAACCTGTTACTCATTGACAGATTAAATCTTGGTACAGCAACCATTGTCAGTGTCATAGTTAGGTGAGAAAACTTATACTTTAGTCATCCTCAAAATGATATCTGTAAAATGGATACAACTAGGACCCTTACCAAATTATTTTAATTTAAGTTCATTTTTATAAGTATATTGGCATTTCAAAGAGAACGTGTTCTAAAAGTAACCAAAACATCTAGGCAAAAGGAAGTGACAATATGGAGGCATGATAATCCTGGTATCAGCTTAGGGGAAACAGTGAGGTGTCATTGCCTTATAATAATCTGCACTGAAGACTTACCAACTATTCATGTTTTCCCATTTTATATAGTGAGTGGATGTCCTCACTCCACTCCATAAACTAACTAAAAAAGATTGTTTATTTATAAATGAACACAATATTTGGGTAATATGGATATACTAAAGCAAACACACAGTGCAGAAAACAGTGTGCATTTATGAAACCTTCTCAGCCTATTGTACTTTTACAGGAACAGTGCTCTTTCTGTTAAAGAATATAACAGGTTTATTTTTCCCTTAACTTTTTCCAGTTCCCTCTTCTTCCAAAATCTAAACTCCCTCTCTCTCTTTTTTCTTTTGTCTCTTTCACTTTTTGTATCTCATTACTCTTCCTCCCACCAATCTATAATCCTTTGCCTTTCAACTTTTTTTGGCAGATTATAATTTATAATCATTTTTGGGTTTTCACTTCTATTCAAGAGTCACTGGCAGGGGTAACACTGCTCACAGCACTCTTCACTGCTTTTTGACTAATCAGCACTGCACGCTGCCACTAATACTAAAGGAAGTACTCTGACCTCTTCCAAGGTGCAAAATGCATCCTCTATTGTGCTGTGTTCCTTTATTCTAAACTGTAGGACACTAATTATACAATATCAAATTACTATTTACCCTGGGGACAGTCTATCTACAGTAGGCGAGGTGCTTCCCTACCAGGACTGAGGTCTACCAACATGAATTGCACTGTCGGATCACTTTAAGCTAAGCCAACAGTTGTCAGATCTTCACTTCCTTTTGTATGCCAAATGGATAAGTATTTGACAAGCAAATGGACATTTTGAACACAGAAGACAACACTAAACAAGTTATACTTAAAAAAAAGCAATGGGTAAAAAAAAAATTGGCACAAGCAATAATAATAAGCAAAGAGGATTACACTTAACTAATGAGAGGCAACCCTAATAGAACAAAAGTGATCTGAGATAATCAAAATAAATCAAAGCAATTAGAGCAATCCATGACCAAGCAATTACAGATTACCAGGAGAATGGCTAAATATATTAGTGAAAGCCACCCTGGAAATTGTAGCCATGATGTCTGGATGGTTTAGCCTATGACAACACTCAGCTGTATAAAGTGATACTGCAATTCACAGCAGCTACAGCAGATCAGATAATGGCAGATGGTGGTACAGTGTGAATTGGATAGTGTTAATGGCCTCAGAAAATTACCACTAGCACTACAATCCCTGAAGCCTATGAAAAAACTTGTAATCCCGAGCCACCTTAAAATCCTCCACATTTCTCCTCATCAACATCTTTTGTTTTGCAAATGTGTTAATCAGCAGAAACAGCAAGCAGCCTGAAATCCCAACAACCCCATTTCCCAACTGCCCACCCACTTCATAAAACTTATGGAGCCGTTTCCAGACAAAGGCAGAACCGTAACAACAGAGAGCTTCTTCACAGCACTTTCGCTGGCTAATAGACGGCAGCACTGCAACACAACTCTCCTTGCACCTTTATGACCATAGACTCAAACTCAAAACACAGTTCTCAACAAAATGTTGGCAGATGTCCTAAATTGCAGCAAATCTGTCATTTTTCACACATTCTGCATGGGTGTCTTTGTTGTCAAAGTGCAAATGGCGCATGGTAGTCTGATAGTGGTCACAGGACATTGTATCTTTGATTGCCGGTACAAAAAATGGTTCCAAGCAGGCATCAACCACAGCACCAACTGTGGTCATTGCTGCTCTTGTGAAAAGAATGGAGATAAATGCCATCAACTCAGAGAGGGAGAGGCAAGTTCGTTGTACCACATGAATGTCACTGACAGAATAAAACTAAACAATAAACTTTTACAAGTAGCCAAAATTTACACCAGGTGTTACAAGCTCAAATCAAATAAATGAATGCTTTTATTACAGTAATAATAATAGCAACTCACTATTCAAAACATAGAGCACCCAGACTCGAACCCGGAACCTTTGGGTTATAAGGTAGCAGTTCTTATTTCTGCACCATCCAAGAATACATATAAACTTTCTGTTGATTGACATTTGAGCTTGGGATTTTAACTTATTGACAGCAACATGTTAATTGAATGATGTTTTTCTTTGGTTATATTCTTAAATAAAACCACACATGTTTATTTGATATTTAGTCTAAAGTATTCATACATTATACACATCACATTATTATTAGTATAACATGGTAAAAGTTTCTGTTTTAGGTATGTGTTCAGAATTTCCTGCCTCGCATTTCCTGTCATCATATATTTACACAGATCATTGTAGACACGGAACACGCATGAAATGTATGTATTCCACATAATGATATATTTTTTACCCTATACAACTCCAGGCACCTCACACCCAGATAAACACACTTGAACTCTGAGAATTTTGCGGCTGACTTCAGCTCCTTTTTCTGTTGGATAGCAGGCTGCTTGCTGCTTGTGCTGATCAACACATTTGCAAAACAAAAGACGCTGATGAGGAGAGGTGCAAAGGAATTTAAGGAGGCCTGGGATTATGAGTTTTTTCATAGGCTTCAGGGATTCTAGTGCTAGCTAACGAACCTTGTAGGGGATTAGATTCAATTATTCTTATTGTCTTTTCAAGCTAGTGCAATTGAATTAGTAAATATTTCATAATCTAAAATGCATTTTTTTTGTTTTTTGATCCAACAGAAACGAAAAACTATTTGTAGAAGCGTGCCACTGAACATTTTTCTTTAACATCAACAGCATATAGTATTAAAACTCCTGACAGGACCTATAACTAGCCCCAAAAAGAACTAACTTACAATTGTGTTATGGTTGAATCTTAGGGATGGCTTTGTCCTTGTCCACCTCGAACTGTAAGTAGACTGACATGAACGCTGGCCCAACACTGAGCTAGCAAAGAGCTAGTAAAAGGTATGGAGAAAAATGTTTAGTACTCAGTTGGCTCAGAAACCTGACAGAACTGCTGCCTTGTATTTCAGGGTCACATAGCCCAATCACACATATACCAACACTCACTCCTACAGGGCCAATTTAGAGTTGACAACCAACGTAACCCTACAAGCACAAGGGGCTTATGCAAACTTCAGACAGGTAGTGAGTGTGATGTGATTCAATCACAGATTCCTGAAGATGTGAGGCAGCAGAGCTCATGACTTTACCACATTCCTGCACTTTCTACTATAGTATTAATTGAATAAAAGAAGTACAATGAAAGATTTGTTTTGCCCTGTCTTACTGCAGTTTTAATAACAAAAACATTCTTCCTATGAGACAGTTCCCCTTTCTTAAAGATGGAACATTTCCCCCTATTTGTTTATGTTTGGCAGCTTAAAAACATTCACAAATTGCTGCTTGGTAATTCATTAAGAAATTATTTTTCCTTCCTTCAAATACAGTGGAAAACCAAGCGAGCATCAAGAAGTGGATAATTTCTCTTCCTCTTCATCATCAAAGAATCAGGAAGACATCCCATTAGAGATAAAGACAAAGATTGAAGATGATGCATACAATAAGGGGTGAGTCTGGGACTAATTCTTGCAATAAACCCTGAACATGTTAATAACATCACTTATTTCAGTGTGATGATTGATGCTTCTTTAGAGCTCATACCTTGAATATATTTACAGTACATTCAATATGATTATGGATATGAATATGGGTGTCTAGTACATTATTTTATTTTTTAATTAAAAATTCCTGGGCAAATATGTGTTATATTCCTGAAGAATATCAAGAATTAAGGATTTCTGTGCTGAGAGATCTTAATCTGTTTCTTTGAGCCTCCAAACCCTGACCACCTTCAATAAAATTTTCATTTATCTATATTTTTATTTTCCAGATAAATGCCAAATTGTACCTTCTACAACTCCCTCAGATTACACAATGTAAAGATTTCTTATAATTAACCTTAACAAAATGGTGATTTTGTAAAAGATTATCAAAGAAGTGAGTTGGAAAAATAAAAAAAATTAGCAATGCTGTATGATGTTGTAAGTGATGAAAAGGATGTAGCTAATTATTGCACGTCATTCTGACTTATTCAGGATTTGGACAGATACAGTAACTGATCCATTGCACTTCCTGATTCACTATCTCCACGTCATTTAACCTTCTCTCTCTCTCATTCTCTTCATTCATCAGCCTCTCAAAGTACTCTTTCCATCTTCTCAACACACCTTCCTCACTTGTGAGTACATTTCCGTCTTTATCCTTTATGACCCTAACCTGCTGCACATCTTTCCCAGCTCGGTCCCTCTGTCTAGCCAATCGGTACAGGTCCTTTTCTCCCTCCTTTGTGTCCAACCTCTCATACAACTCATCATACACCTTTTCTTTAGCCTTTGCCACCTCTCTTTACCTTGCGCCTTATCTCCTTGTACTCTTGTCTACTTTCTGCTCTCTGACTATCCCACTTCTTCTTCTCCAACCTCTTCCTCTATATACTCTCCTGTACTTCCCTATTCTAGCACCAGGTTTTCTTTTCCTCCTTCCTCTTTACAGATGTCACACCAAGCACCCTTCTTACTGTCACCATTACTACTTCTGTTGTAGTTGCCCAGCTGTCTGGTAACTCTTCATTGCCACCTAGTGCCTGTCTTACCTCCTCTCTAGACTCAACCTTGCAGTCTTCCTTTTTCAGCTTCCGCCATTTGATCCTTAGCTCTCCCCTCACTCAACCTATTCTTCTTGATCTCCAACATCATCCTACAAACCACCATCCTATGGTACCTAACTACACTTTGCCCTGCCACTACATTGCAGTCTTTAATCTCCTTCAGATTGACTCTTCTGCATAGGATGTAATATACCTGTGTGTATCTTCCTCCACTCTTGTATGTAACCCTATGTACCTCCCTCCTCTTAAAATACATATTCATCACAGCTATGCCCATCCTTTTTGCAAAATCCAGTATCATCTGACCTTCTTCATTCCTCTCCTTGACACCATACCTACCCATCACCTCCTCATCTCCTCTGTTCCCTTTACCAACATGTCCATTGAAATCCACTCCATTCACCACTTTCTGTCCCTTGGGCACACTGTCCATCACTTCATCCAACTCACTCCAGAAATCTTCTTTCTCATACATCACACACCCAACTTGCATGGCATATGCACTAACAACATTCATTGTCACACCTTCAATTTCCACCTTCATAATCATTATTCTGTATGACACTCTTTTCACTTCCAAAATACTCTTGACATACTGTTCCTTTAGAATAAACCCTACCCCATTTCTCCTCCCATCCACCTGGTCTTACTCCCCTTCCATTTAGTCTCTTGCACGCACAATACATCAACTTTCCTTCTCTCCATCATAGCTAACTCTCTCCCCTTACCAGTCATACTGCCAACATTCAAAGTTCCTACCCTCAGTTCCACCTATACATTCTTCCTCTCCTCCTGCCTCCGGACATATCTCCCCCTCTTCTTCTCCTTCTTCAGCCCAATTTCCACCAGCACCCTGTTGGCTAACAGTATTGGTGGCAGTCATTGTTAACCCGGGGCTCGACCGATCCAGTATGGAAATCTGTATTGTTGTCCGCATGTTGATCTGGCAAAATTTTACACCAGATGCCTTTCCTGATGTAGCCCTCTCCATTTATCCGGGCTTGGGACCAGGTTTGTGTATCCCCTGTGGCTGGGTTTCTACTAATTACACCTATGACCATAATTTCAAATAACTATCATGTTAGCCAATGATAGTTATTTTATTATAACTTTCTTCTAATTAATAGCTCCTGCAAAATCAAGAGATTTAGATGAACCCACTAATCCATCCATTCATTTTCCTAACCTGCTTATTCAGGACAGGATTGTAGGACAGCTAGAGCCTATCCTGAGGTGGAGGAACTACTTCTGTTATTTACATTGTGTGTGTTACCTGAAATGAGTGGTACTTTCTCTCTCTCTCTCTCTCTCTCTCCCAAACCTCAAATATGTCCTTCAGGGATCATTTGCACTGATTTTGTTTTATAAATGTAAGATAGTTCTTTTAATAAAGAGTTGTTTCATTGTAATTGTCATGTATTTCTAACAGTACAATTTATTCCCAAAATACGTTGGGACTTTTTAGCATATGCGTATCTCTTTAAAACAGCTGTTTTTATATAATTTCTTCCATCCATTTTTCAAAAATATAAATATTTCTACTAATATTTTTTTCTATTAATTTCTGATTTTTAACTATTATTCTTTCTAATATTATTTGGGCAAATTTCAAATAAAATAATGGATGGATAAACATGTTTTTCATTAATTTGTGCCTCATGTTACAGTTTTGGAATGGGCACAACTACGAGTGTCTGCATGTCTGTTTTAATTATCCCTCCCTCCCTCACCAGGGAGGCGTCCAGGAGGCATCCTGATCAGATGCCCGAGCCACCTCATCTGACTCCTCTCGATGCGGAGGAGCAGCGGCTCTACTCTGAGCCCCTCCCGGATGACTGAGCTTCTCACCCTATCTTTAAGGGAGAGCCCAGACACCCTGCGGAGGAAACTCATTTCAGCCGCTTGTATTCGCGATCTCGTTCTTTCGGTCACTACCCATAGCTCATGACCATAGGTGAGGGTAGGAACATAGATCGACCGGTAAATTGAGAGCTTTGCCTTATGGCTCAGCTCTTTTTTCACCACGACAGACCGATGCAGAGCCCGCATCACTGCGGACGCCGCACCGATCCGCCTGTCGATCTCACGCTCCATTCTTCCCTCACTCGTGAACAAGACCCCAAGATACTTGAACTCCTCCACTTGAGGCAGGATCTCGCTCCCAACCCTATGAGGGCACTCCACCCTTTTCCGGCTGAGGACCATGGTCTCGGATTTGGAGGTGCTGATTCCCATCCCAGCCGCTTCACACTCAGCTGCGAACCGATCCAGAGAGAGCTGAAGATCACGGCCTGATGAAGCAAACAGGACAACATCATCTGCAAAAAACAGTGACCCAATCCTGAGTCCACCAAACCGGACCCCCTCAACACCCTGGCTGCGCCTAGAAATTCTGTCCATAAAAGTTATGAACAGAATCGGTGACAAAGGGCAGCCCTGGCGGAGTCCAACTCTCACTGGAAACGGGTTCGACTTACTGCCGGCAATGCGGACCAAGCTCTGACACCGGTTGTACAGGGACCGAACCGCCCTTATCAGGGGGTCCGGTACTCCATACTCCCGGAGCACCCCCCACAGGATTCCCCGAGGGACACGGTCGAACGCCTTTTCCAAGTCCACAAAACACATGTAGACTGGTTGGGCGAACTCCCATGCACCCTCCAGGACCCTGCTAAGGTTGTAGAGCTGGTCCACTGTTCCGCGACCAGGACGAAAACCACACTGTTCCTCCTGAATCCGAGGTTCGACTATCCGATGGACCCTCCCCTCCAGAACCCCCGAATAGACTTTTCCAGGGAGGCTGAGGAGTGTGATCCCTCTGTAGTTGGAACACACCCTCCGGTCCCCCTTTCTTAAAGAGGGGGACCACCACCCCGGTCTGCCAATCCAGAGGCACTGTCCCTGATGTCCATGCGATGTTGTAGAGACGTGTCAACCAAGACAGCCCTACAACATCCAGAGCCTTTAGGAACTCCGGGCATATCTCATCCACCCCCGGGGCCCTGCCACCAAGGAGTTTTTTGACCACCTCAGTGACCTCAGTCCCAGAGATGGGGGAGCCCACCTCTGAGTCCCCAGGCTCTGCTTCCTCATTGGAAGGCATGTTATTGGGATTAAGGAGGACTTCGAAGTACCCCCCCCCACTGACCCACAACGTCCCAAGTCGAGGTGAGCAGCGTACCATCCCCACCATATACAGTGTGACACTGCACTGCTTCCCCCTCCTGAGACGCCGGACGGTGGACCAGAATCTCCTCGAAGCCATCCGAAAGTCGTTCTCCATGGCCTCCCCAACTCCTCCCATGCCCGAGTTTTTGCCTCAGCAACCACCGAAGCTGCATTCCGCTTGGCCTGCCGGTACCTATTAGCTGCCTCCAGAGTCCCACAGGACAAAAGGGACCGGTAGGACTCCTTCTTCAGCTTGTCGGCATCCCTCACTGCCGGTGTTCACCAACGGGTTCGGGGATTGCCGCCACGACAGGCACCGACCACCTTACGGCCACAGCTCCGGTCAGCTGCCTCAACAATAGAGGCACGGAACATGGCCCATTCGGACTCAATGTCCCCCACCTCCCTCGGGACATGGTCAAAGTTCTGCCGGAGGTGGGAGTTAAAGCTACTTCTGACAGGGGGCTCTGCCAGACGTTCCCAGCAGACCCTCACAACACATTTGGGCCTACTAGGCCTGACCAGCATCCTCCCCCACCATCGAAGCCAACTCACCACCAGGTGGTGATCAGTTGATAGCTCCGCCCCTCTCTTCACCCGAGTCAATCATCGAACTGAGGCCTAGGGTGTCCTGGTGCCAAGTGCACATATGAACACCCCTATGCTTGAACATGGTGTTCGTTATGGACAATCCGTGACGAGCACAGAAGTCCAATAACAAAACACCACTCGGGTTCAGATCGGGGGGGCCATTCCTCCCAATCATGCCCTTCCAGGTCTCACTGTTATTGCCCACGTGAGCATTGAAGTCACCCAGCAGGACGAGGGAGTCCCCAGATGGTATGCCCTCTAGCACACCCTCCAGGGACTCCAAAAAGGGTGGGTACTCCGAACTGCTGTTCGGTGCATACGCACAAACAACAGTTAGGACCCGTCCCCCCACCCGAAGGCGGAGGGAGGCTACCCTCTCGTCTACTGGGGTAAACCCCAATGTACAGGCTCCAAGTCGGGGGGCAATAAGTATACCCACACCCGCTTGGTGCCTCTCACCGGGGGCAACTCAAGAGTGGTAGAGAGTCCAGCCCCTCTCAAGGAGATTGGTTCTAGAGTCCAAGCTGTGCGTCGAGGTGAGCCCGACTATATCTAGCCGGAACCTCTCAACCTCACGCACAAGCTCAGGCTCCTTCCCCTTCAGAGAGGTGACATTCCACGTCTCAAGAGCCAGCTTCTGTAGCCGAGGATCGGACCGCCAAGGTCCCCGCCTTCGGCCACCACCCAACTCACACTGCACCCGACCTCCTTGGCCCCTCCCATAGGTGGTGAGCCCATGGGAAGCTGTTTTAATTAGATACTTCATTTGGAGAAAGCTGGGGTAGCCATTTCAAAGGAAAGCCTTGTTCAGGGACACCAACTAATGGCATATAACATACATTCTTAGGGATTTAATTTCTAATGGTCAACCTTTCCAACTCTTTGGTGTAATGGACAGCACACATGGGCTGGCATCCTGGCCAGAATTGAACAAGTAGTCTTACCTGGCCAGGAGGCCAGTGCAAAGGAAAGATCAGGGTTAAATGAACACTACTGAATACTTTCTACCCCAGTACACTAGATAACAGCCTCCATGGGAGGCAACCGCAGGGAATGCTGAGACCTGTAGTTCCGTGTAACAGTCCTATTGTGTTCCACTTGATCTCAACCTGCCGAGTCGGAGTTGGGGGAGGAGCTGGACAACACTCGCCTGGAGGAGTCAAGCAGAAAGGAGAAGGAAACATTTGTTTCACTGTGCTGGATTGGGCTATATAAAAAGAAAGAGGCCTATTAAAGGTATTTTGTAAATAAAAACTGTTTATTTGCACCTGGGACTGTTTTAGTGTAGCTGTGTCTGGGGTCAGGAAGTTTGGGGGCTCTGTGGTGCCCCCTTGTGGTCACAATGGATTTCTTTTGCAGTATCACAAGCCACAATTCTGCTCTTCTTTGCAGCTCATTCTCCAGAGGAGGTAGCACAAGCCACGTGGGATGTTTACTTCCAACAATCTTACCTATTTCTGATCTTCTTCTTCTTAATGTTCATCATCCTTATCAAATGCAAGAAATAACCTCTTCATTTACTATTTTATAGTAAGACTCCACTTTCTTTCAGAAAAGTTAACCAGAATATATTTGATAGTAGTCTAGTAATACTTACTGAAGAACAGATAAATCTGTGTGAAACCCTGTGTCTTCCCATTTCTGTTCATGGAAATCTTTCAGTCTAGACAGCACCAAGTTAATAGTATTACGATTTTTGTGGTTGACTGCAGACCCGCAGAGCAGTATAATGCAGGGCATCTGTCCACAGTTTTTCATTTAGACTCTGACCTTGTACTGCAGAGTCCTGATGAGTTTTCTCAGTCATTGAAATCTGTGTCAGACTACATTGAGAAGAGATTTTGCATACATCCAAATGATGAGCTTTGACTTCAGTTATGAAGGTTGAAAGAAAAAGCATGCAGAACTCATTACCTTTAAATATAGTAACAGCAGTTCAGATGATTTGGCAGTATTAGCAGTGGAGACATATTTGATATCAAATACTCTGGATGCTATCAGAGCCATTACACAGTAGATTATTAAAGTGTTGGATGATGTGGATTGCTAACAGGCTCAAAATACACTGTCTATGGTGAGCTCATTCACTTCTAAAGACCTTCAGCCAGAAGCATCATACAAATGTTTTGGTTCTTGTAAGAGTCATAGTTAAACTAAGACAGCTGGCTGTAGTACTGTTTTTAACTGGATATGAAATGTCTTCAAAAGAAAATATAATAGTAAAGGAGGGAAGGATGGAAACCTGTAAAATATGTACAGAGATTAGGAGTAATTTATAGTCAGTTACTGATTATAATTCAATTGTTACTGGGTATATAATTTGCTAAGGTAAACAAAAGTATTTTCTGAATGATTTTTTATGTTTACATGTGCATTCTGCATTGTGAACATTCATTCATTTTCCAAAGCATATTATTCTTGTCCAGGATTGACGAGGAGTATGACTATCCATCATGTAATTTAAGTTTCACACATGTGGATTTGACCCAACACAGCAGTGTCCCATTGTGAGGGTTTGTAATGCAGACAATTGCTGTTGTGAATTTGTGGACAAGGAGTGTGAAATGACATGAAAGTATTCTATGTAATTTATTTCAATTTCATTTATGCTTGTAATACACTGTTCAATTTATAACTTTTTAATTTATTCATATTAAGTACACTTCCTCTAAAGAGCCCAATATGCTATATCAGTGGTAGTCAACCTGGTCCCTACCGCCCACTAGTGGGCGTTCCAGCTTTCATGGTGGGCGGTAGCGGAGCAACCAAACGGCGCTGCGATTACATACTATTGTTGCCCAAAAACTAGCAGTTTGTCGTTTTATTACCCCGTAGACAAAGAACTCCATGGTTCGACGCTTCTTTCTATGACAGAAACTGCCGGACAATGGAGACACCAATTAACTCATATTTTCGTCTCGATTCCCGGATTTTAGGGTAATAGGGTGACATTCTAGGAACCCTTCCTTGGACTGCCAAAACTAGCCGATGTCTTGCTACTTCACCCCGATCGCAAAGAAGTGATGCCATTGGCCAACACCCGCTACATAAAATTTTATAAAACGCACAACCACGGATACTCACTAACTTAGTCTCGTCTCGACAAACACTCGCTCAACCACAACACTTGTAACGTCCGGCAATCCTCAACTTAGAGGTACGTAGCATTTGTTACTCTGTCAACACATTCATCATTTCAACGTACGAGGAACTATGATTACTACATCCCGATCCTGACTCCCAACGGCTGTTGTTGGATCCACATATCTTTCAACATTACGGTCTGACGAAAACCTTGCGGGATCGTGATAGCCAGCGCCTTGACTGACCATCCACGTCCAACATACACTGTGCTGTCCAGCGACCGGAACGCCTGATCCTGCCTGACCAACGCCAGGAGACGAGAAGGACGTCTCGCATACCGGATCGGAAAAGCGCACAGCCTTCCAAAAGTCGCAACCACGCAACAGACTTCAAGTAAGTGAAGCTAAATCGTTACGTAATCGAAACTAAAGTCAGTACGTAGTTAGATTTCTGAGAGCAAGCACGTGCTTACAGCTTCAAACAAAATATTGTGAAATATCGTGAGCCCATGTCTCAAAAAAAGAAATACGCACGCGGCTATTCGCCAGAGTATCTGAAGATGGGTTTCATAGAATCTTGCAAATAAACAACATCCAATGTGTTTATTGTGCCATAAAACATTATCCAATGAGGCAATGAAGCCAAGTCGATTGCGAGAACATCTTTCTACAAAGCATCCAAATGACAAGGACAAGCCCATTGAATATTTTCAGGAAATATATAAAAAATTTCAAAATCGTTCAACTATCATTGCATCATTTAAGAAACAACATACAACGAACGAAGATGGATTAATTGCCACTTATCACATTTCACAATTAATTGCAAAAAGTGGTAAAAGCTATAATATTGGAGAAACTGTAATAATACCCTCTATAAAAGAATTTATCTCAACAGTAATGCATCAGGATATACCTCAAATTTTAAAAATGTTGCCCCTAAGCGATAGCACAGTAAAGTGACGAATTGATGAAATGGCCGTTAATGTTGAAAACAAACTTATAAGTATTCTCCAAAACTCTTCATTTTCTATGCAATTGGACGAATCTACCATTGCAGATAATGATGCTTTATTGATGGCATATGTATGCTATTTTGATGTAAATAATATATTACAAGAAGAAATGCTATTCGAAATAAATCACATCACAGATACAAAAGGATTATCTATATTTAATACTGTGAGAACATACTTTACAAAAAATAATATTCCTTTGAATAATATTGTTGCATGCGCTACTGATGGAGCACCATCAATGGTAGGTTGCTATCGTGGATTTGTTGCGTATTTGAAGCAGGAAGTGCCAAATGTTTTATGTATTCATTGTGTGGTGCACAGACAACATCTTGCAGGAAAACATCTAAGTACAAGTGTCCATTCATCATTAACTATAATAATTCGAGCCGTAAACAAGATCAAATCCAATGCAAAGAATGATAGAATGTTTCGGCAGCTTTGCCAGGACAATAATGAAGATTTTATTAAGTTACTTTTGCACACAGACGTTCGGTGGCTGTCAAAGGGTACATCTTTGGCTAGATTTGTAGCATTATATGATAGTGTCATACAATTTTTTGAAAGTAATGAGACCAATCTGTGTCAACAGTTAAAAACAGTAAAGAATGAATATTTACATATTTAAATAAACAAGCCTTGACACAACAAAAAAGGTTTGGGGCAGCCTCCTGTATACTTAGAAGCTGGCTGCAGATGCAAAAGTTGAGGAAATAGCCTTTCCAGCAAGAGTCCAATACAGAACTGAAACAATAGTACAGGCAAAGTGGTTTTAAAGTCGGAGGGAGGAAATTATGTCAATCAGGCGGAAGCGTAAGAAAGATCTTCTGGAGCGAAACCAGAAGTGATATCATGGGAATCCCCTCACTCAGCCAGCTGGAGATGTAGTCTCACCATCCATTACTAGGCCCATGTTTTGCTTTGGAGTGGAGAGTGTTAAAACTTCTCAGACCAGTCTCGCCCTAGTATCACAGGAAATGGAAGGTTTTTCAACATGGCCATAGTCATCTTTTTAAATGTCCCCTTGTAACTGGTGTTGCAGGTGTTGTGGTAACACTAAGCAGCGAGTGACAATGGAAATGTTGCTGCCGGAATCCATAAGGGCTAAGACCTTATATCCGTTAAAGATTGCCACCCTGTTGTGAGAAACTGACAGGGGATTAATCAGAGCGCAGCATCAGCCTGCCTTGTTGTTGGGCAAACGTTGTTGTGCTGCACCGGGGTTCCTCAGCGCCTGCTCCAGAAGGACGCGAGGCTCAAGAGTAAGGACACCTGCTTGTCAGGTTTCACACAGAGGCTGATCTGTTCCTCCTTGGTTCAAAACCACCCGTAGACCCTCGATGACCTTTATAAGGTCTTTCATATTCTTAAAGGATTGTCCCTAGGCTGGCGGGGCCAGATAATCAGGGATGGCGTTTAACAAAAGAAAGCAGGGAACCTGCTCAACTATTTGTTGGGTGTTGTTGACGTCTGGCCTTAGCCAGTACCTGATCTTGCCCCACAGACAGAAGGCATGATTGCCGTGGAGGTTGGTTGCCCGGGATTGAAGCCCCACTTCAAGATTTTCCTGGCCTGCTGGCCCAGGGCACCCCCACCTTTCACAGAGGTAATAATAAGCCTTATGCATGTTCCCCTCTGAGCTTGGCCCTATTCTGTTGGCCTCCGCTGCCCTCTCCCACTGCCCTATTCTGTTGGCCTCCGCTGCCCTCTCCCACTGACCCAGTCTTATGCTGCGCCTCTGGGCTAGAGTATTCACAGCGCATCACTTCTTCCTTATTTTGTTATGTTACAGCCTTATTCCAAAATGGATTAAATTCATTTTTTTCCTCAGAATTCTACACACAACACCCCATAATGACAACGTGAAAAAAGTTTATTTGAGGTTTTTGGAAATTTATTAAAAATAAAAAAACTGAGAAATCACATGTACATAAGTATTCACAGCCTTTACTCAATACTTTGTCGATGCACCTTTGGCAGCAATTACAGCCTCAAGTCTTTTTGAATTTGATGCCACAAGCTTGGCACACCTATCCTTGGCCAGTTTCGCCCATTCCTCTTTGCAGCAGCTCTCAAGCTCTATCTGCTTGGATGGGAAGCGTCGGTGTACAGCCATTTTAAGATCTCTCCAGAGATGTTCAATCGGATTCAAGTCTGGGCTCTGGCTGAGCCACTCAAGGACACAGAGTTGTCCTGAAGGCACTCCTTTGATATCTTGGCTGTGTGCTTAGGGTCGTTGTCCTGCTGAAAGATGAACCGTTGCCCTAGTCTGAAGTCAAGAGCGCTCTGGAGCAGGTTTTCATCCAGGATGTCTTTGTACATTGCTGCAGTCATCTTTACCTTTATCCTGACTAGTCTCCCAGTCCCTGCTACTGAAAAACATCCCCACAGCATGATGCTGCCACCACCATGCTTCACTGTAGGGATGGTATTGGCCTGGTGATGAGCAGTGCCTGGTTTCCTCCAAACGTAACGCCTGACATTCACACCAAAGAGTTCAATCTTTGTCTCAGCAGACCAAGGAATTTTCTTTCTCATAGTCTGAGAATCCTTCAGGTGCCTTTTGGCAAACTCTAGGCGGGCAGCCATGTGCTTTTTACTAAGGAGTGGATTCCGTCTGGCCACTCTACCATACAGGCCTGATTGGGGGATTGCTGCAGAGATGGTTGTCCTTCTGGAAAGTTCTCTCTCCACAGAGGACCACTAGAGCTCTGACAGAGTGACCATCGGGTTCTTGGTCACCTCCTTGACTAAGGCCCTTCTCCCCCGATCGCTCAGTTTAGATGGCTGGCCAGCTGTAGGAAGAGTCCTGGTGGTTTCGAACTTCTTCCACTTACGGATGATGGAGGCCACTGTGCTCATTGGGACCTTCAAAGCAGCAGAAATTTTTCTGTAACCTTCCCCAGATTTGTGCCTCGAGACAATTCTGTCTCGGAAGTCTACAGACAATTCCTTTGACTTCATGCTTGGTTTGTGCTCTGACATGAACTGTCAACTGTGGGACCTTATATAGGCAGGTGTGTGCCTTTCCAAATCATGTCCAATCAACTGAATTTACCACTGGTGGACTCCAATTAAGCTTCAGAAACATCTCATGGATGTTCAGGGGAAACAGGATGCACCTGAGCTCAATTTTGAGCTTCATGGCAAAGGCTGTGAATACTTATGTACATGTGCTTTCTCAATGTTTTTATTTTTAATAAATTTGCAAAAACCTCAAGTAAACTTTTTTCACGTTGTCATTATGGGGTGTTGTGTGTAGAATTCTGAGGAAAAAATGAATTTAATCCATTTTGGAATAAGGCTGTAACATAACAAAATGTGTAAAAAGTGATGCGCTGTGAATACTTTCCGGATGCACTGTACCTGCTGGGGTGAGATGATGGCATGGTGGTTAGCACAGCTACTCCACAAACCCAGTGCCTTAGGTCTGAAACCTACATGTGATTGCTGTCTGTTGCACATTACATCTTTGTCTGCATTGGTTTAACTTCAGGTACTCTGGTTTTCATACCACATCCCTAAAGATGTCCTTTTCAAGTTAATTAGCAATTGCTATTTGTGCATGTTGGTATGTGATTCAGTAGGCTCCATGATGGACTGGTGCCCTGTCTAGGGCTGTTTCCTGCTTTGGGCCCAGTACTGCCAGGATTGACTCTGGGACCCAGGGAGCCAGAATTTGATTAAGTGGGTTGGAGAATGTTGTGTTCTTTGCCTAATTTTTTACTACCAGTTATTATATCTATAAATGCACTTTTGGCAGTATAATACTACAATAACAAACTTTTAATAAAATCTTAGCTGTAATATTATTATAAAACATGTCAAAAAATATCAATGCATCGTAAATGTCAAAACTAGTACTGGCAAGCCACATTCTGATTTATCATTTTTCTACACATTTGAAAACATGTGTATTGATTTTGAAAGATAATGTTTTGAATTTTTAAAGTGCTTTATGCAATTTTGAAAATTAATTGATATAGTGAAAGATTTCTCTACTCAGGGTTTACATTTTATTGTTGTACTTATCTGCCTTTACCCTAAGGAAAGCATACAGTTAGGTCCATAAATATTTGGAAAGAGACAACTTTTTTCTAATTTTGGTTCTGTACATTGCCACAATAAATTTTAAATGAAACAACTCCGATGCAGTTGAAGTGCAGACTTTCAGATTTTAATTCAGTGGGGTGAACAAAACGATTGCATAAAAATGTGAGGCAGCTAAAGCATTTTTTTAACACAATCCCTTCATTTCAGGGGCTCAAAAGTAATTGGACAATTGACTCAAAGGCTATTTCATGGGCAGGTTTGGGCAAGTCCGTCGTTATGTCATTATCAATTAAGCAGATAAAAGGCCTGGAGTTGATTTGAGGTGTGGTGCTTGCATGTGGAAGATTTTGCTGTGAACAGACAACATGCAGTCAAAGGAGCTCTCCATGCAGGTGAAAGAAGCCATCTTTAAGCTGCGCAAACAGAAAAAACCCATCCGAGAAATTGCTACAATATTACGAGTAGCAAAATCTACGGTTTGGTACATCCTGAGAAAGAAAGCAAGCACTGGTGAACTCAGCAACGCAAAAAGACCTGGACGTCCACAGAAGACAACAGTGGTGGATGATCGCAGAATCATTTCCATGGCGAAGAGAATTATAAAAAAAAATCCTGGGAGAGAAAGACTAGGGAGACCAGACATGATCTGCACATGAAGATCATGGAAGACACTTAAAAGACCCATGAGATGAAAGAAATTGGCCGTGGAGCGTCTCGCGGGGACGTAGAACATGAGATTCTTGCAAGACACGCCCTAATTACAACCAATATCAAATAAGACCACGGGCAGCAAAACACTCAGTCATGTCAAGGCTTTGAGCACATGCAGATCCAGGGCTCTCAGTGCATATAAAGTGTATAAGGACAATACGTTATAGATAAAACGTCGACGACTAAGCGAAGAAGAAAGAGCAGCATGGAGAAAAGAGACTCAAAAGCGTTGGAGAGAAAAAAATGCAAAAAAGAAAAAGAATAATCAAGGTGCAAATTCAGAAAATAAGGAAAGTAATAATCAGCCCGGAGCAAGTGGAATTGAAAAAAAAGCACGTCCAATTGGGCTCAGAATTAAAAGACAAATAGTAAAAGACAAAGTAGAACTTCATAAAGATGTTCAAAAACGTTGGCGATGTACACATGCAGAGCAGGTTAGAGATTATGAAAACAGTGGAATTCGAAAGGGTCAAAAAAAACGTAGGCGTGAAACAGATACAAATTATGAAAGCAGAAAAAAATGAAAGTGCCAAAAGAAAGAAAGTAAACATTGCATTAGCGCAAACAAAGAGAAATTATTACTCGGCGAAATAACGAAAAGTCGAACAGAGATCGAATATATGGACATAGGTGATATGTCTAAAGTATGTACTTTGAAGTTTAAGTCAGAGAATTTCAAAAACGGGGTTTACCTCACATGCATTCATTGGTTACTTTGCAAAAAACATTATTAACTGCTGATGATGTAGATTGTCTTGTTCTGAAATAAAAGTGAAACTAATGAAATAGCAACAATTCAAACAAAAAAAAATCTTAAAAGTGTGTATCTGGAAAACCAAACACAGGCGAAGCCCCCTAGTGTTTTTATATATATATATATATATATATATATATATATATATATATATATATATATGTTCATATATATATATTCACTGTCATGAATAATTCAGATTGAAAATAAAATACAAAATTGCATATTTTAATGGAAAAAAGTCATTTTGTGTTTTTTTCTTGTTTTTTGTGGAATAGATAGCACAGTTATCATTATAGTACTTGCAGGAATAGAGAAATTTATAGAGAAGTAATGACTCACTCTTGAACTGGAGGTATAATTTTAAATTTGGCAATTGTTATGATAATGTAATTAATTTTTAATTACAAAATACAGAAGATGGCAAAGGAAATCAAAAGATGTTGTTATGCTCTAGGACCATAAGTAATATAAACACATCATAATACATAAAAAACAGATAAGTTGTTGTAGACATATTAAGTTTCAGTATTGCACATTTGTTTTATAAAATAGTAACAATTCTTAACAAATATAATACTATGAGTTGCACAAAGATCAGTGTCCTTTTTATCAAAGTTAATATGAACGAGAGATAGTTTTAGTTAATGCATAGTTTTAATAAAATTATGTCAGAAATATATTCAATTCATAAAAATAAAATTAAATCTTATAAACAATGAATGACAATTAAACGGTTTTGATATCACTTACATAGTGTAGATAATTATAATTATAATAATCTATTATAATCTATAATCTATATAATTATAATAATCTTTTTCGTCTACTGCTCCTCTTAAATGTGGTGTTCCTTAGTGATCCATTTTGGGTCCTATTTTATTCTGTATATACCTTCACCCTATTGGAGCTATTTTTAGGAAATTTAACATTTCTTTTCACTGCTATGCTGATGATACACAGGTTTATGTTCCCGTCTGTAACTCTGCAATAAATCAACTGCACAACTGTCTTTTTGAACTAAGATCCTGGATGGCTAATAATTTTCTTGATCTGAATCAAAATAAAACGGAGGCGCTTATAGTGGGTCCATCTGCTAAAGCCCAAATTGGTCTTGGACTTCTCTGCTCTTTCTCTGTCTTTTGCAAACTTCAAGTCCACAATCTTGGTGTTATATTTGATAGTAACCTCTCTTTTGAGAAACAGATTAATTCTGTAGTCAAGAATTGCTTTTTCCAGCTTTGTCTTTTAGGTAAGATCAAGCCTTTTTTATCATCCAGGGATCTTGAGAAAGCTACTAATGCTTTTATCTTTTCTCGCCTTTATTACTGCAACTCGCTGTATTCTGGGATTAGCAAATCCCTGATACGCAGGTTACAGTTGGTCCAGAATGCTGCCGCTCGCTTTCTGGTTGGGGCAAGAAAGTCTAATTCTGTTTCACCAATATTAGCTTCTTTACACTCGCTGCCTGTCAGTTTTCAAATTGATTTTAAAATCTTGTTGCTAGTTTTTAAATCCTTACATGGGCTTGCTCCTGCCTATTTATCTGAATTGTGTGCTTTACACCAGCGATCTAGAGTGCTTAGATCTTCTGGTCAGTTGTCTCTTGTTGTTCCTCGTGCCAAGTGTAAAACCAAGGGGGACAGGTCTTTTGCAGCTGCTGCTCCTCGTCTGTGGAACTCTTTACCTCATTACATAAAGGAGTCGTCTACAATTGAACTGTTCAAAACAAGATTAAAGACTCATTTCTATTCACTTGCTTTCCATGACCTTCAGTAATACTGATGGTTTCCTCATTGTGATTATGTAATCTTACTTCTGTTTATTATTTATTTTATTTATGTTCATTTATTTTACTTCTATATATGTTATTTATGTTAATTGTATGTTTTTTCTTTTTTTATTGTAAAGCACTTTGGCCACAGCATTTGTATGTTGTTTTAAATGTGCTCTATAAATAAATTGACATTGACATTTACATTAATTACTCTTCTGCATATGTTATCCCTCTGCTTTTGTGGTGTTCTGACACTGCATGCTTGTAAAATCAAACTTTCATATTCCATATAATATGCACTCAGGCTCAGTGGTTAGCATTTCCCTTCATCCCAGTAGGCATAACTAATAAGGTCTTTCTTAATAAAACATTAAGGCATACTTATTAAAAGTCTTACTTAATAAAACACCATACGTGTACCTTGTGTGGCAGGTGGCCGGGTGTGGTCGTCAGCCGCCTGCCTATTTAAGGAGCCGCCTCCCCTCGTTAAGGGCTGGAGTCGGGTGAGGAGGTTGACGAGGTCGGAGAGGAGGTGACAAGGAGAGGCCTGAAGAAAGAGAGAAAGCTGAGAGAGAGAGAAGCCTGGACTTTGGGAGACTGTTGGGGTTTGTGCGTGGTGGTGCACTTATTGTCTCTTGTAAATAATAGTGTAAATAAACGTGTGGTGATGGCTGTAAACGTGTCTGCCTGTCTGTGTCTGGGCCGCCCTATTCCACACTTGTTAAAGCCTCTCTAAAAATCAAACTAATGTCTTACCTGTACTCTAGATTTTCCCATTATAGGTGTCTTGATGTGAATCCCAGGCCAGGTCAAATGAGTGAAGTTTGTACATTCTTGTGGTGAAGGAGGGTTTTTTCCCCAATTTTCCTCCAAATCACAAAGAAGTGCATGCTATGTGAACTGGCAATTCCAAAAGACCTCAGTGTGAGTGTGTGCACCCTTTACTGGTGTCCCATCCAGGTTCTTTTGCTTTATGCCCAATGCTGTTGAGGCAGGTTATTGCACCCTCTGACCAGCATTTCATTATGAATCCCAAAGACATGCATGTAACATTGATTGATGACTCTTTGCTGGCCCAGTATAAACGAGTGTGAGCATGGGTCTGCCCAGCAATGAACTTGTGCTCTAGTTATTTTTAGTTCTTGCCTTAAAGTTTATGTAGCAGGGTTGGTGCTATGACTCTAACCTGGATAAGGAGGTTTACACAAGCGACATATATCATTTCATGATCTCTCTTGATAAGGCTTTCCACTTGCATTTATTTTGAAATATATTGGTTATTTAAAACATAATTTACTAGTGATTGGTGGAAAATATGCAAACTGTTTCTTTATCTTTTGTCATTTGTATGTGTCTCACTATTTAGAACTTTGTCCTTATCCTATAAATTTAAAGAAGGTTTTCATCTTTTGATCACAGTGTACACTCTAGTATGCATTTCATGGTGCGTCTGTGTAATTATTAAAATTTAAGCTCCAACTACTTTATATTATATTCAATTTTCACAGCACTCTGAGCATGTAAAATGCATTGTGTGCTTCATAATATAATATAAATAACAGTAAAGTATGATGTTTAGACTTTAAATTATATTACAGCTAAGGTCAGTTGCAATGAAGTACAGGAAATCAAAACCTCAGTCAACACAGACTCTACAGAAGCTTAGCCTCTGAGGTCCACAGGTTAAACAAATAGACAAATTAAACTAGAGAAATTGAAAATATTTCTTCAAAATGTTATAGCTGACTAGGATAAGGAACCATATGGATTTTACCACTGCAGTAAGGTAACAGACACATCTTTAAAATGTAAAATTTTTAAATAATCAACTCTATATAATGGAGGAAACCTGCAGAGAAAAAAATCAGATGATAACACGAAGAGGAACTTTGTACGGGAAAGAATTCAGTTTTGAGATATAAGGATAGAAGTTAGCAATTTCAATAACAATAACTCAACACAATTGGCAGATTAACATAGTAAAGTGTTATACCCTACTTAATCGTGAAATGTAATTTCCTTCTAGGTTTGGATAGCAGGTTTAATATGAAATGAGAAGTGCCACTGACACAAGATGTCACCATTTCATTGGATTTGTCTAAAGACATTGAAATCATGAACCCTAGCCATTTATTCATATTTTGATATCAGGAATTCTATGAGCAATGTGTTTTTTTTTTATTGACAATTATTTTGGAAAAGCTGAGTTAAGCGATGTTGCCTTTTTAAGAAAGCGGAAAGGTAGAAAATGAAAAGTGGTTACAAGTAACACATTACTTAATTTTGTTATGCTCAGATTTGATGTATTTAGTATTTTAATTGAGGAAGGAATAATAAACAGAATTATAAGGATTTTCATCAAATCTTTCAAGAAAAAAAAAACTACCTGCCAACAGAGCCATAACCTACATGTGATAATGTAAATCCAAAATGTAAAGATCTCTGAAACTGAATTTTTAGGAAATCTACATTGGCTTTTCATTTATACTGAAATGACTTTGACAAAACATTTACCCAATTTGTGACAAAAATGCAACCAAAAGTTGCAAAAGAAAACTGGCAGATGATCAGCAAAATGTAAATGATTGCTTTCCTTTTTTTTTTATTTTACAACGTTGCAGTAAATTTTATTTTACAGTCATTTCAGCAAGCAGCATGCATGAGAGAGCTATAAGTAGAGATCTATAGCTGTTCAACATACACTCAGAGAGAACTGCAGCCATTTGAAATGGAAACAATAATTTAATAGGATGAGAGGAATCTCATAACAGAATATTTTTTGTCACACCGCATTAGGCTAATGGCCACTATTTCTGCCCACAAGTCACACCCTTACTGCCATTCACCTTTACCAAAAAGCTTTAAAGTTAGCCTCTGATATTGTAAAGTAGAAGACAAAGTTCTTCTGCATTTCGTAATTTGAAGGAGGGACTAATGGCCAGCTGCAGAAATAGTACAATATCAACTTCACTGAGCTTTTCTTATCACTGCACATACCCCATGTTCTTACAACAACAGCAAGAAAAATCATTTATTTCTTAAATAGACTAAACTCACACAATAAATGCTGCAATGGGCTTTAACTGGCCCTGTTTTTTGTCAGCCCCCCAGCCTTGACTCCCTAAGAAGACAAGGAAAAATTCCCAAAAAATCCTTTGTAGGGAAAACAACAATGGAAGAAATTTTGGGAAAGTCAATTCAGAGAGAGACCCCCTTCCAGGTAGTTTGTGTGTGCAACGGGTGTCACAAAATGGGGTAAATACAATATACAAACAGAACACAAGTAATCCTTTTCACAGAGCTAGATGGCCAATCTATAATTTCACCTTAGGAATATAATACAATAGTACAAGATACAAGGCAAAATTCAAGAATATATAAAACCACTCATTAAATACCCATATAAGTGGTATAAATAAGTGGAACCTCGGTTCACGAACGTCTCTGAAGACATACAAATCGGGTTATGACCAAAATGTTTGCCAAACTTTTGCATCTGTTCACAACCACACACTCGGTATACGAACAAGCCAGTTTCCTTTTCGGTTTGTGCGCGCTGATGATTTCCGCACGTGTTCAGTCTCTCCCTGTGCATTCCCTGTGCAGCAAGCGAGAGAGAGCGTGAGAGACACACACACATGAGCGCGCGAAAGAGAGACACACACGTGCGCGTGAACGAGAGAGAAAGACACACGCATACACACACACATCAGAGAGAGAGCGAGAAGAGAGGGCCGGCTGGACTTGTTTTTAAAGAGACTGATTCGAGCATTGTTTTAACCTCGTTGTATTTAATGAAGACTTTTTTCTATTGGAGTTTAACCTCCACTTCACTTCTGTTTACAGCGATCGGTTCGTAGTGTGCATTGTTGCAATGTTACTTTTCTTGGTTGTTTATTAAATTATGGATTTTTCAAATGTTCATTTTTTTCCCTGTGCTTAAAACTTATTAAAAAAAAGGTTTTTTTTTAGCGAGCAGTTCATAGCGCTATAGTGCAAACTCTTGCAATGTTAGTTTTCTCTGTTGTTCAAGGTTTTCTCAGTGTTGTTCAATGTTTTTACATTTAGTTTACTATTACGCTGTGCATTCTATGGTGTAATTAACTATATTTGTGCTTAAAAATCTTTTAAAAAATATATTTACATACAGTTCGTACAGTCTGGAACGGATTAATTGTATTTACATACAATCCTATGGGGGAAATTACTTCGGGTCATGACCAAATCGGGTTATGACCAGAGTTTTGGAACAAATTACGGTCGTGACCCAAGGTTCCATTGTACAGAACTATCATATATGAGGATAGAGAAGTGTTAGAAAAGTAGAAACTAAGTAATGCTAATTTGGACTATCCCTGAGTTATCCTGTAATTTTCATCAAAATATTTATGAGTGCTGATATAGATACTGACACCCAACGACATGCCAACCCAGGTGGTGTTGACAATACAGTTTCATCAGCCCGTGTCATCTAGGTCAGGCATGTCAACCTCACTACCATTGGTGGGCCGCTTAATCTGCCATACGTGCGTCAGCGGGCCGCACTGTAACATACTGAAAACTTTAAAAAATGTAACACTTAAAAAGTTTAAAGAAAAGCAATTTATTTCCATACAATCTCCGTACAACAGCATACAATTAGAGTCTTAGCCTCTTAGCTAGGTCCTTATATTATTATATTATATTCATTGCATATATAGGATTCTTACAGTGTGAGATTTATTTCTTTTGTCCCAACACTTGGCATCTCTTGTTAGTAACCAGTTTGTCAATATCAGGCTTGAAATCTTGTGCAGCTGCAACTTTTATGAGGGATGAAAGGTGCTCGACGGTAAGTCTTGAGCGATGTGGGGTTTTGGTAGCTTTCATTATTGAAAACAATTGCTCATAAAGGTAAGTGCTTCCAAACATAGACAGTACTCTCGATGCCAACTTACAGATCTGCACATACGAGGGTGGCAGGTAAGCATACAAGCCTGGCACACCAACTTCATTGTATTTTGCCTTCAGAATAGAATCTGACTGCAGTTCAGTCAATTCCATTTGGATATTCTCAGGCACATTCTAAATGTTGTAAGAGTATGGTGATGTAAACAGCGCAAAGTCCTGTTCGTGTGAACTGAAATTATGAAAATGCTCACTGAATTCATTGCTCAATAATTCAAGTTGGAAAACAAATCCTCCAAAAATCAAATTTTACTTTACTAAGTTTACTTCAAAGTTTATATTGTAAAATAAGCCGATATGCAAAAAGCCCCCTGACCTACACTAATTTTACAAACTCAGAATCACGAAAATTTGTTAATAAATAACTCACCAACTTCTCGCGTCCACTTCAGATCTTCAGCTGTAGTCTGCACTAACTGTTCGTTACAATACTAGCACAAAATTACATAAAACTAGAGCAAAAAAATGTGAAAATATGCAAGCTATTACTACTCGTGATGGTCAGTTCTGCCCAGTGGCCAGTCTCAGCAGCCCAGCCAGTAGTGTAGCTTGCCAGGGGCGGCTCTAGGCTCGTGGCGGCCCTGGGCAGAGAAAGAATCGGTGGCCCCTTCACCCGCCATTGTCAATATGGTATCTTATGCACGGCGGATGGCCACGTCCATTGCGGACTCTGCATAGCCGCCTCGTGCTCATGACACGCGTCTATATGTACGTGTCCGTAATTTGAAAACCAAGTGGTGGCCCATGATATTCTCATTACGGCAGAACGTTATAATACTACTGCTCCGACTCGAGTGACATTAGTAAATACAGCGTACTAATTAACAAGAAACACAATGTTTTTTGGCCATATTGCTGTCAGCTGTGTCATTATTTTCTCTTTCTGTTTTATATTCAATATATATTGACGTGGCGGCCCTGTGCAGGTGCACAGTTTGCACATGCCTAAGGCCGCCCCTGCTGCAGCCTAGCACTTCAGTTGCGACGTCGTGGCTCATTAACTTTGGACAAGTCTCGTGGCTATACTAGAAGATGACATTTCCGGTACCGTAATGCCATGGGAAAACGCGCTTTTGTCAGAAGGCAGAAGTAAGAAAAGTCAGTAAGTAACGCCAAAGATGCAGAATGATTCAATCACAAACGATAGTAATCATTTTGTACAAGTTTAGTACTAACTGGGATCTGTCATGCGGGCCGCACAGATTTCTGTTGCGGGCTGCGTGTTTGACATGCCTGATCTAGGTGCTGATGTAACAATCATTGTCAAGCTATTTGGAGATTGGACAATTCTGGAGAGCCTTGAAAATATGCTGGCCTCCTCGCTTTGATTAACAGCATTTTCTACATCATTTTAGCATTTATAAATGTTTTTTTCTGAATTATTTTTCTAGAATTGCCCTTATTTCGGTTTCCAAAATTACACATTCGCAGTATTCCATCATTATGTCGCTCTTAGCACAGTTTAATATCAGTCAGAACCAAATTAGTGGTAATGAATTGTGGAATAAATTAGCTCATTCTAGGTTCTGTTCAAAATGTTTATCAGACAAGAAAAAATTCACCATTATTGTGAATAACGTATACTGTATATCTAATAATAGTTTAAATATATTATATATACACATCTTTGTAATTACTGAATACTTTATTTATATTTCTAGCATCCTTTGTCCTTCTAGAAATATCTCTAACACACTGGGGAAAATAAGTGAGTTAAACTCATCTCTCCAGAGTCTATTTGTTCATTTTTCCTTATGGGCAGCCAGATTCTATTGAGCGTGTTTTCATGTTTCCTTATTTCCTGCTATAATGTTTGTATCAGAATGTACACCCTTATTTTTCACCCACACTTACACTTCTCATATACAAACAGAGGTACACTACTAGAGTACACTACTACTAGGTACCAAATTGAAACCAGCAATGATGTCATAAAAGGAACAGAACTTCAAGCACTAACCAGAAAGTTGAATGTTTGATATAAACAACATCACTCTTAGCTAAGCTCTGAATTACAAAGGCACAATTTAAGAATTCTCATTTTTTTGCTTGAGGTGCATGGCTGGTGGACTTCTGAGGTTTGTATTTCACACCTAAAGCAAAGCCTTGCATGCACGTTGCCATTAGCAAAAGCCTCCGAATCATGGGGAAATCTGTACATTTCAAATAGAACTGACGTAATTGACATTTAAAACACAAAAATGTTGGAAATTTATGTATACACTACTACATTGAGAAAAATATCATAGCATTCTCAAAACTGGATTGAAAACGTAATTACATCTTAAAATAAGGAAATATAAATTGGGACTAATGTATGGAACTATACCTGGTAATTCAGGACATCTAACCACCTTGGAACAAGTTTTCAAAAACCTGTGCTTCTAAAATACTTTTAATTTTGCTTAGATCCCATTTCCTGTAGCTTTGCTACATGGGTTTTATTTATCATCTTTACAGAAAGGAGCTAAACATTTTCACCATGACTAAGCACTGCTGCCCTTCAGCATTAGGTTCCTGGATTCATTTTCCCAGGCGAGTTGTTTTCTGTGTGGAGTGTGCAGACTTTCTTAATGTCTATACCAGTTTCCCGCAGACTCTGTGGTGTCCTCTCACATCTTGTCCTGTATGGCTGGGCACAGTCCCATGTGTCACACTAGGGTGCTTAACTCAATACCAGAATGTTGGTAGGTACAAGAGTGATGCTCTGGGCTTGACATATGGTTGAGAACAGTAATCTCGCTTAGGAAGCATGTTACTTTTGGCTGAATCTCTGACTTTCTTTCAGGTACCAAGATGGTTTGAAACGAAGCAAAGAGATGGAGGAAGTGAAAGATGAAGAGGACAAAGAATATGAGACTCAAAGAGATTTAGAAGAAAACAAAAATAAAATGGAAGCCAACAGGGACCAGATAAAGAACAGGTTGGACATCAAATAAAGAAAGGCCATTGTTGTGTGTGTGTTTAGAAGGTTACATAAATTTCTTTGTAAAATCTCCTGTTAATAAAACATCAGAGTGATGATAGTTACTGATTTAAGGTTAGTGATTTTTTGCCCATCTGTATTTTCTTAGGGAATTCCCTTTAGATTACCACACCATCTCACTTACGGCAATACGTGCACTACAAAGAGTAGCAAAAAGCTTCAATGGTAATTGCAAATGCAGGACCAACATGTTGTGTAATTAATTCTCACTGGCAATGGCCTTGCATTCAAATTTTAAGGAATTAATCATTAAGATTTTATGATTTATGGACCAGGTTTTATTCTTTTATTTTTGATATGAGGGTTAAAGTTTATTTAATTAATTCCACATCATTTTGTTTCTTGTGAGTTTCCATTCTGGAAAGATAATCTAGTGACTAGATTAGATTCAGTAACAGTCATTCTATACAAAATAAAAGATTAATAATTCATCCTTTATTTGGCGATTAATAGATTTGTGTAATTGTGTGTAATATGGTAAAATCAGCACCTGATGACCAAAATAACAAGGTTAATAGCAGAATGTTGAGTATGCAAAACTATGCAGCAGAAATGCTGGAGAAATTAAAATGGGTACCAGTAGGCTTACAGTTGTGAGTACGTGAGGCCAGCAATTTGAGACTTACGAAATTGTACTTAAGTGCACTGTGCCATTGTGACATTCTTTTGAGTTAATAAAGATAATAAAGAAGATAATAAAGCTATTGACTTAATAAAACTATTGTACTATTCATAACCTGAATGTCTTTTTCCATATGAACAACTATAAACCTACTTTTGCACACCCTGTATAGTAGGAAAGAGTTTTTGGCCAGTCATTAAGCAATGTCATGTCTTAAACACATCACATTAAAATTAAATGCCTTACTGCCTTTTGCACAAGTTCTCCTTTTCTATTTCACTTATTCTCTTTGAGTGCAGTGGAAGTGCATCATTCATCCATTTTCTGTACCTTCTGTTCACATTACTTAGTGTTCCCTAAGCTTTTAATTTAAGTCTTAATTGTGATTTTAATCAATGAATACAATATTACTTCACTATTAGATTTAAGAAGTATAAATAGGTTGTAAATGTTTCTATAGCCTTTGAAGTATTATTTCATAATTTTGCTGGTTAATTTTCTTTTTTTTCTTTTCACAGGAAATTTGAGGACGCTTTGGGATTCATTAATACATTATTTCCAAAGGCTTTCCAACAGCAGCAGCTGTTGTGGATATCTATTGTAGTTGTAGTGGTGTTAGTTCTCATGGGCGGAATTTTCACATCTTTTAACAAATCATGTACTGACGGTTCAGGCAAGTCCACTGAGGAAAGTGTGTGCAATGGAGAAAAATCATATTTCAGTTGGAACAGCTGACTTTAGGTCAAGGAATAAAGTAACGAAAAAAGCTATGGGTAGGATATTCAGGTTTATTTTGACAACTAACTTTTCATTATGAATTCTAAATTTGTAGTAATAATTTAACCAAACATAAATTTAGAATATTTTTTTATCAAACTAGTGGCATTGTTATGTAAAATATAATAACCATTCAAGGAAAGTTTATTTTCTTTGACTATGAAACATTCATAAATAAGTCAATCATTTTTCAGTATCTTTGCATTCCATGAATTTCATTGTGAACATCTGTAGCAAAGGTTATTCAAAATACTTGAGGCCAGATTGGTCAAGCTATATACAGTACAGGGGAATGCAAATAATTTGAGTTTAATTTATTCACTGCACTGCTGTAGCCTTATTACTTGTAACAAACTATAAAGACATCCAAAAGGCAGACAGAAATGATGGCTTATATTCTTAGGGACTAATTTATAAAGTGATCACATGCTCAAATTTATGAATAGATTTGCTTATTTCCACAAAAATAATATTTTTTCACCATATGGCATTTTCTGTGTTGCAAACTCAGAGAAGTATACTTTAATATCTGTCTTAGTTTGCCACTCAGTATATATATTCGTACTAGTCATGTTAACTGTCAAAGACAGGTAATAGAATCAATTTTAAAATACTTGATATTTCTTGCCCTACATAAACCTCCAGGTCCTTTCCTCTCTTGCTGCTCCTTCTGCTGGTACTTTCCCATAAAGCCTGCCTCTCAGATTTTGTTATTTTGGGATGCTTTGCTCACCTCCCATGTGCTTTTATACCTCTCATCTTTGAAAGTGATATGCCCTCTACTCCTTTACTTTCTCTCATGTATCACACACTCATACTTTTTTTTCCATCATATTGACCAATCACAAAAAAAGCAAAACTGGCCAATCAGATTGCTATGAGAGACCAGACATGCTGACTTTAGCATTTTATTTATAATAATAAATATATATATCTACTAGGGGGCCTTGCCCCCTGCTCGCTTCGCTCGCCAACCCCCGGGCCAGCAGTACATGCTAGCCAATTTGCAGTTCAGCCATTCATGTATGGGGATGCGGATGTACAATTTAAACAGATTGTTATTTTCATGGGAATTGCTACATATTTATAATAGAACTAATTATTTTACATTACAGCGAGTAATTAACCATATTAAAAAAGAGTAAAACATAATAATTTGAAAGTAAATTATGTTTCATGTTGCGTTAGAGTTATTTGTTACATTATACAATTTTGTTCTGTTTGGATTTAAAATTAACATGCAAATACTTTTTAAACTTACACTTTTACTGTAAAACTTCAGTTAAAAACAATTTTTTGAATTAAATTTTCATCACTATCACATTAAATTTGATTCTGTGTTTGGACTTATATCGTGACAACACAAATATATAACTGCCCATGAGTGAATTTCGTTTCTTTCTCTCTACTAAATAAAATGACTTTTTTGAATGTTTGTCTCTGTGATTTGTTAATTGTCTTTGCAAAAGCTATTATAACGGGAAACTGTTAATGTTTTAATACAAATGGCATATCAAGATCTCCTTTGGTGTCTAATGTTATCCATGGGAGATGTACTACATTACCTTACTTGGATATATACTTCTTTCAATAGTAATTCGGGCGGTGGAAGACTGTACGATGTTAACGGTTGAGATATTCTTCGGGATATTGTAAGTTGATGTTTTCTTCCGCACGATCACCACCAACTGTTTCAGCATAGTCTATTGATATGTTTTTAACCAATTTGCTGTGTAACCGATCGACAGTTTTCACATTAAATCATTTGACTTCATTGTTTCTCGGTGCTATGATTGCCCATGTACTCATTTCTTCTGTTGATAACCCTTCAGGATGAAATTATCCAGTAAGATTTGGACATGATAAGTCTTATTTTATTGGGAACTTAAAGTGAGGAAAACGTAAAAAATTATAACAGCTAAGAGAGCAGGAACTGTGTCTCTCAAAAGCATTCACACAAATGAGAGATGAGAGGGCCGTGTGAATGGTTGAATATGGTTGAGAGGTGGGCGGCACTTGAAAAAAATCTCATGGTCAAAGTTTCGTCTCGCGAGACTTGAAATTATCTCTTTCAAAAAGTCTTGTCTCAGGATTTCCTTTTATAATAGAGAGATTTTTTTTTTTCCCTTGTAACATCACTCGTGAGGACAGCTTAGAAAACATTTCAACAGGAAAAACAATTTTACTGATACAGCAGTAATACAGCTTATTAAAAACAGAATAGAACCTGACCATTAAACCATTTTTAAAGCATGTATCCTCCAGAAAATAGCCTGAAAGACTGTGCTTGAATAACCAGGAACCCCCTAAAATTTTTAACAAAATAAAAAGAAATATTTTCTTTATACAATGCTACCCTAGTTAAATGCAGTAAATTGAACCATCATCACTAAAAGCACAGACCTGTGGTGCTCTAGAATGTGTCATAATCTTTCTGTTTATTTTTGTATTTTTTATTTCTCTCCATGTCATTGAAGCAGTACTGCTGATGCTGAGGCTTACCTGTCCCTGCCCATTTTCCTGCAGTTGTGGAGACCCCTGCTTATGTCAGAATAATCTTAGACCAAAGCCACTCTTGGTTGGAAAGCTAAGCTTAGAGAAAATCAAGAGCTAAGGAAGATGTCACCTAAATGCAAAATAGAGTAGTCAGAAGCAAAGGAGAAACAGGGAAATATTATAAGCCATAAACCTGAAATTCCTTAAGCCTTGCGCAGTGATATAGAGTTAATAGCTTTTTATAATATTCTCTTCATTAATAATTGATTTGAGTTGTCTGACAAACCAGTGCACTGTGCAATGCTGCTATCTAAAAACCAGAATTACAAAGTGTTTAAATGACAGGAAATGGCATACAGTAAATTAGACACATAAAGTCAAGAGTTTTATAATAAAATTGCAATTTATAATAGACATTATACACTTGCAAATGTTCTTTTTAATAATATTAAACTTTCCCTTTGGCACCATGTACAGCCAAAAAAAGTTCATAAAAGAAATAAATCATAAACCTAAACAGAGTGGATGTATGGGAAAGACAAAACATTTCGGACGTTTCAGACTGAGTTAAAAAAAATTAAAATAGATTGTTGATGTTATTAATTAAATCAGAAGTAAATAATATTCAGTAACCTGTTTTTGTAAATAACTTAAGGGCCCCAAATTGCCCCACAAGGTATTTTGGCATGACTTCATGTTTCTTATGGTTGATGGCTACTTTTTGAATCGCATCAATCTGTTCCTCTTTAAGTATTCCTATATTGTGCATAATTATACATATAGTTGTTTAAACTGCATTTATAGAAAATATAAACTATTCAGGGAAAAATAAAAGAAAAAAAACTCATCTCTCAGAAATTCAATAGACATATTACCCATCTCTTACTGCTCTCAGCTTATTAAACCACCATCTAGTAGATTCAGTGTTTGTGAGTCAATCATGTTAAGTATATTTCAGTTATATGTAAATTCAGCAAAGGGCAAACAGCAACTTAGAATAAGCATGGTGTGTGGTACCTTTATTAATTTGAAAAATATATTTTCAATTATTCCCCCTGCTCATTTCATTGTTTTTATTTTTCAGTCTTTCGTTGTGCTGTGAAGGTGTTTTAGGGTAGTTATACATAAATGTCGGTCTGAAATTGAGATGCATTGTCACTTTCTCAGCAGTGGCATTTGTGTTAAGTTTATTTAGGATCTGAGATAGGAGTTTGTACATTGCACAAAACTTTTTGGGATATGATCACTTTTTAAATGAAGTCCAATGTCCTAGCAGTCTTGACATTTGATAAGACATTTTGGAATCATTCATCACTTTACTGGCATATTCTATGACACCAAGAGCAAACAAAGCAAAAATATTCATATTAGTGACAAAATATGGTAACATCAAGTTCACAATACTATTTCACATGTGTGCTGAAAACAACATATGGACTAAATATATGTATCATAAAAACCTTTTCATAGCAGTGGCCACCTCATTTACATAAAACTTTGCCTTAAATTATGTTGTACAGTCACTGAACGTTGTTATAATGGTGGATCTACTACAAAATTTGAAAGGGAGGCAAATGTTCCAAGAAGAACAGCTGGTAAAGTGACAAAAGCTGATGATAATGTGACCTAGCAGTTAAACTACTCAGCTTCAGGCTGCAAGGTTTCTGAATTAGTCCTTACCACTGACCCTTTTTGCAATGCTAAGCAAGTTAAATTCAAGAAATGCCATACATGAATAATTGTACTTTATCTAAATAAATTATAATGTGTCATGAAAAACCATCCCCAAACTGATGTCATTCTGAGATAAAAAGGAAAAAGACTGTTTTTGAAGAGCAAAGCAGAGCAAAATGCACACTAAACAACAAAAGTGTTGACATTAGTCCCAAACTGCAAGATAAAAAGTAAAAAAGTGGCAGATAAACTGTAATAACTGTTTTAACCCAGACTTTGGTTTTTACTTAACATCTCATAATGAATTTTCAAAGGCAGCAAGCAACCTTCAATAGTCTGCACACAGCTATTTATAACAGCTCTAGACATGTACCAGCATGAGGCAGATTTTGCCTTGTTGTTCAGCAAATAAGCAGTATGCGTGTTAAGAAGGACCAAGCAGTTCCACCACATGCAGTTCCTGCTTCATGTTGTTGTGTCTGGGAGATACAGATGTCCCACTGGGAAACAAGTATTTCAAGAATGCTGACACTAACTTCAAACTTAATTTTGCTGATATTGAAAAGGGCAAGTGAAATAGCTATACAAATAAATCCATTTAAAGAGGCGGATTAAACTAGAATGGTAAACTGATGGCCGTCTTTGTTGTTTTAATTTTCAATTAGTGTAACAATTTTTACATTTTAAAATTGCATGCCTGATTTCATCACCATTTACAACATGTGTGTGTTTCCCTGGGGGTTACCACTAAAAGCAATTTCCTGTAAACATTTTATTTAGAAATAGGAATCAAAATTAGACAGAGCAGGTAGATTAACAACAACATAATTTCGCAGGCAATCAGTTCTTAATACAATATATTTATAATATAGAACACAGAAATGCCCATCCAACCATTCATTATTGGTCTGATTCAGGGCTGCAGAAGGGCATAGCTTGTCCTAGCAATTATGAGCACAAGGCAGGAACAACCCTGGACAGTGTGACACACAGATATCAAATGACACTGGGAACAAGAAGACCTAATATACTATATAAGTAGCCTAAGATTCAGTCAAAAAAGCACAAAATTGAAATATGTTGAATATGCAACACACAATTATCAAAATGGAAACCAACAAACCAAGGAAATGGAATCAGTAATAAAATACTGGTTTATCACCTCTTTCTGGATGTGTCAAACACAGTTCTCCTGTGTCTCATTGACTTCGTATTGAACCTTTATGTATTAGTTTGTGTCATCCTATTCCGTCAGGAATTAACCCTCAAGTAATCATCAGACCATAACAGGGTACAGTCACTCACACCTGCGTATCGGAGTTTGATTTTAAAATGGGTCAAATTGTTGTAAATTGGGAAAAGAAAACAGAAGTTTGAAGGTTAGTTAGTCCTATTCACTAATCACGGTGCTGGAGAGTGGCCATGTGTTGCTTGTTGCTCAGTACATACAAGTAAGAATTTCACTGTAGTCTGTAGATATGACTATAGCGGCCATATTACCCATAACTCTAGACAGCAATTTTTAATTTGTTTGTATTATTTTCAATTGCTTTTTTGACCCACTTTGACTCAGACTGCCCTGTGCTTACAGGTTATTGTTCTTTATATGTGTTTTTGAGATATGTTTGGCTTGTTCCTTCTATTGTATATGGCTAATTTGTGTCCAGATTAATCATTTGTGGCAATAAATGCATGTAATGATCATCTTTTCCATGCTGAAATGTGAATCATCCACCCTGCTAGATAAAGGTCAGCAGATGGCAGAACAAAAACACAAATATCCTTTATTCTTTGACATTTCTAGCACCAGGTGTCAATGCTTGTAATCTTTTTATTTGGCAGAGTGTGGAAATACACACAGTAGCAATTGTTGTGATCATCGTGTCAGCACAATAGGAGGAGTTCTTTGGTAAAGAATGATGTGGAGCAGTTCCAGACACTTAGTAGCTCCTTATCCTGTTGGATCCGTCCATTTTTGTTGCAGGCTGTCACCTTACTGAGTGTCATTATCTTGATGTTTTCATTTTTAAACCATTGTCTTTAGAATAATTTAGAAAAAATACCTGTAACTGTATGCAAACAATTAAAATAAATCTAATAAAAGTATTATACTAGGGCACACATTTACCCACTTAATGAAGTGACAAAACTGGTCCTTTTCAGCTGTTGAGTCGTGAATCTTCTAAAATAAACCATAGTATGCATTAAGCAGTTAAATTAATTTGTTCAATGATATCAAAAGCTGTAAACTACTACTGATCACTTACAAATAATAATTTAATTGTCCATTTTCTAGGACTGGAGCGTATAACTAGCAAAACACCATTAGAACACTTGACAACTTTTAATGATTGCTAATGTATTTATTGTGCTGTAAATGTTTAAAACATTTAGAACTTTTTTACCAAATTTACTCAATGATGAAGTCTTTACAAAAATGGATAATTTAATGAGGGCATTTGCAGGAGGTTGTAGTGGGTCCAAAATGAACAATCCAACTTTTGGTCTGCTTTCTCAGGTTAGATTCATGTAGTTGTTTATTATAATATTTTAAAAATGAATGAGTCATTTTATTTGATAAATAATCTAGAAACACTTATTTAAGAAATGTATTGGTTTCAAAATATATAAATAAATAAATAAATAAATAAATATGGTTTCATGTAGGATATCTTTGTGTATGCACAGTAGTATAGGTTCATATCTGTAGACATTTCTGAATGGAACTTCCATACAGCTTCTGATTTATGTGAGTATTTATGATGTATGTTGTGTACCACTTTCTTGTGTCTTCAATTAAAATAACTTGATAACATTGTGCCACTTGTGTTGTTGTCTTCCAGTTTGTAAGTTTAAATCATGCATTGTTGTGTTCAGATTACACACTATTGTATGTTAGATTGACTGGCTTGGAAGTACAGTAGTTCCAAAAACTGTTCCAGGCTGTAAAGAGATAAAGAATTACACAACAGAAGGGCAGACTAACAAAAGAGGAACTTTTTTTTACATAAAACATTTAAAGTTGTGTGTGTGTGTGTGTGTGTGTGTGTTTTATATTATTTAAACCAATTTTTTAATTATACTTGTGTAGACTTCTTAGGCCCTCTATATATAGTTTGAAGCAAAAGGTTAAATTTGCAAATCAAATAATTTCACCACAAAATACTAACATCTTAATTATGACACACACTGCAGTCAATCAGTCAGGCAAACTTTCTTATCACAAAAAATAAGAAATCAATATGAAGGAAACAAAGATTTATTGCCTGAAGGTGTAACTAAATGCTTCATTTTAATAATTTTTGATTTTTAGAGTCCTTCCTTTATTTCTTATGTACAAAACATACGGAAAGTCACCATAGCCTCTCACACCCAAATAAGATTGAGTCAATACAGGGAAATCTCCACAGATGACAACAATAAACTCAAAGTAGATTTCTAGAAAACCAAACCCAGAATAAAATATTCTGATTGAATCCATATAAATCTATGAGCTTTCTCTAACAGCTTTGCTTCACAACATGGCAATAGAAACCATTCAGTTTAGGATACCGGTGATGTTATTAGCAGACTGGAGATTGCCAGAGCCACCTTGAATAATCTGACCAATCATATTTATTGAATTGGTTATTCAATTTAAGTTACATAGAGCCCCACTGACTGGGTAGGCTCAGATGACCACTGTACAGGCAAAGCAAAGTATCATGTCATACAGAAACAAAAAAAGAAGAAAATAGCATAATAGCATTCTGGTACAAAAGAGTAAAATTCACTAAACAAAGCCCAGCAAAGCTTCCAGAAATGACAGCAGCAAAGATCTTTAAATTTGAATATACGGCACCAACATCCAAATCTGTGCCATTTAAAAGCCTAAAGTTTAGGTTACAGGGGCATAACATTCAAGGAAAAGGAGCAGATTTAATGAGCTGGGATTGAATTTAGCAGCTTCCTCACTATTTGGAAAAGTCTTTTATATTCTTGGTCACCTACAATAAAATAGCATGATGGCCTAATTCAGCAGGTTCTTCATTAGAAGTCAGTCCCCTCTTTGTCATGCCCATGTTTGTGTTTTGTACATGTTGGTGCAGGTTCAGCATAGCTTCTCCAGGCAACATTACACTTAGTTGTACATGTCCAAAATGCTCAATTTATTTAAACTTGGTAGAAGATACACAAGAATGGAAAACCCAGGCTGGGAACTTGATTATTTTCAATTATATTATTATTATTGATTATCATTATTATTTTACTAATAGATCAGAGCAAGGTGGTGTTCATGGATTGATTATGGGCTTTATATTCTAATAGACACTAAAATGGTGACATACCTGCAGCACTAAATCCTAATGCATTTCATAAATATTACTCTTAGGACAGTAGTTTATTCTAGTTTAAAAAAATGACAATGTAGATAAGGCACCACTGGGGGCAAGCCCTGAAACAACTCAGAACAAAATTAGATAACTATGATCAAATTAACATTCTTTCTTTGTTATATCTAATTCCATCCTATATTTTTAGTTTCAAATCAGTGTTCCTCCTGTTTATTTGACCTCAGTTTAATGGCAACTTCTAGTAGGCAGTGAGCAACCTAAGTCAATTATAATATTTTAGGCAAAAAGTGAGTTGACAGTTCAGAAAATATAACTCTAAAAGTTACTTTAAGTCTTCTGTGTAAAGTCACTCATTTGCACACAGGACATGTACTCGTCATTCTGTAGCATGAGTGACAATACTGAAAATCATGCTCTCGTCATTTAAGACTATTGGAATACCCAGTTTGGTTTTCTCAATACTAAAATGCCTCCCTGGAGCTAAACTGGACTTTCATCCTGGAGGATAAGTCTCCCCCTTGTGCTGTGCTTTATAAATATATCCATAATTAGGCATCTCTTGAGATAAGGGACTTTCTATATTAGAGTTATTGGCACAGGTCATTCACAGATATGTTTGTGCCAAAACCAAAAGGACAAAACATTTATTTTTGTTCAGGACTGAGCTAAGATCTGAGCTGTTGGGTATATTTCTCTGAATGGTATCATATTTGAAATACATATGAAGTACAAAATGTAAATAGAACATAAATAAATAAAGAATAACAAAAATAATTGTATAAAACAAAAGTAATAATAATAAAAAAAAACTGACAAATATGATGCTCTATTGCAAACTAAGCTCTTCCTCCTACTAGATCCCAACTATCTTAAGGTACAATCTGTAATTGAATCCAACAAATGTTGGAAAAAACGCTGTCACACAGTGGTAAAACACCAATCACAGGATGGAGTCCAAGATCAACTGTGCATACTGAGTTATTGACAAAAATCAAGTGATCTTTGTAATTCATATTCTACTGCATCATCAATCACAACAGGTTGACTGATAAAGAGATATGACCAGCCTCAATAAGGACATATGTAGCAAAAAAGAGTCATAGAAATGGCAGTTCATAACAGATCTGAAACACTTACCAGGTGATTTTTTTTTTGATCCAGTAAAATGAGAAAGTAGCCTTCATAATGACATATTAAGTCTCAGGTTCTTAGTAGAATGACACATTTTGATTGATCCAAACACCACATTGAATTTTTTGTTTTTTAGATCTGCAGACTTTTTATACTTACAGTATTACTGGCTATTACTACTCTAGGCCACAGCCACTATTTTCAATTATATTATTATTATTGATTATCATTATTATTTCACTAATAGATCAGAGCAAGGTGGTGTTCATGGATTGATTATGGGCTTTATATTCTAATAGACACTAAAATGGTGACATACCTGCAGCACTAAATCCTAATGCATTTCATAAATATTACTCTTAGGACAGTAGTTTATTCTAGTTTAAAAAAATGACAATGTAGATAAGGCACCACTGGGGGCAAGCCCTGAAACAACTCAGAACAAAAAAACAATCCATTGCAGGGCCCACTCTTTTTCTTGTTCTCTGGGAAGGAGTGATTGCCTAACCAGGGAAGCCAGAGAACAAGGAAAAAATAACCAGGTCCAACCATTTTCTGTATGTTTAATGAGATGGCCAGGGAAACACCAGTCAAGGGAGGTTCACTGTTTTGAAAGCCATGAATGGGGATACTGATGGAAGAGTTGTCCCCTGTAGTGCCCTTACAACATATACCTGAAGTACCACATGACAACAACAACAACAACATTTATTTATATAGCACATTTTCATACAAAAAAGTAGCTCAAAGTGCTTTACATAATGAAGAAAAGAAAAATAAAAGACAAAATAAGAAATTAAAATAAGACAACATAGAAAAAGAGTAAGGTCTGATGGCCAGGGGGGACAAAAAAAACAAAAAAAAACTCCAGATGGCTGGAGAAAAAAATAAAATCTGCAGAGGTTCCAGGCCACGAGACCGCCCAGACCCCTCTGGGCATTCTACCTAACATAAATGAAATAGTCCTCTTTGTATTTAGGGTTCTCACGGAAGGACTTGATGATGATGGTCATGCAGACTTCTGGCTTTTAATCCATCACTGTTGGAACATCACGGTGCTTTGAGTAGATGGTGCTTTGAGTAGACAAGAACTGTGCCTAAAAGTACAGCAGGTGTGGCTGAACACTTGGTTGTAAACCCTGACTGTGTTTTCTCCAAACTTTGTGAATTTCCCCTTGGGATTAATAAAATATCTATCTAAACAGAAGCCTCAGATCATGGGCCAATGTCCAGGATTGGCCAGTCAAATTAACCCCATCTCAGAACTGGCAGCTAGATCTTCTCGGGTTCAACTGGAAATGGGGCTGTGTGAGTGATGAACCAGTATGCCAGCTAGTGTGAACCACACTCCCTTACTTGGCCAAGGAGGCCTTGATAATGGAAGGTCAGGGAGGGAATGACAATATCTCCTTTTTGTGCCATGACCCAGATGTGGAAGGAAATTACAGAGGCTACAGTGGAGCTGGTATTCTAATGACCATTGAGCGACATCCAGGATGGACTTGGGAACCGGAAAAGACAGCAGAGTGAGTGAAAGCCTGCTATGGGCAGAGCGTCCCCCTGTACACTGGGTGGCAGCATCCTGTCTGGAACACCCCATTATGGACAACTGCACGGCAGCATGGAAGTTGTGATCCCATAGGCTTGCCCTGTTAGGTTCTGTAGGAGCTGCCAGGGGGAGCTCACGGGTACTGAAGATACAAGGACCACTTTAGTCTCCCCTGACCTGGAAGTATTTCCTGGAGACAACAGATTAAGCACCAGAAGTACATCTGAGCCTGGACTTAAAACAGAGTTATCCACTTGGCTCAGGGAGACAGAGTTCAGAGAGGAGCTAAACAATACTCACAAGGGAAAAGAAGAGAAGAGATCCCTTCACTGCTGGCTAGAAACCTGGTGTGCAAGTAAAAGCATAGCGTTTGTGAACAATTGGGATGATTTTTGGGAAAGGCCTGGATTTTTCAGAAGAGATGGTCTTCATCCTAACTGGAGGGGATCTTATGTATTATCCCAAAATATGGCAGCAAAACTGCCTGGTTGACTGATTAGAGCACCATCCAGGCCACAGTCATGTGATCTTAAATCACAGGCTGTTGTTTATCCCACCTGTTACTTTCCTGAAGCTATTACCCATAATCCTTGTGTTGGGGCATCCAGTAAATTTAGTCTTGATACAAACCTTAAATTAATTGATAACCAAAAAATAAGGTGTATAATTAGACCAAGGGATAAAACCAGACCCTCCACCAGGGGCATCTGTAATAGAAATTTACTACAAATTAAAACAAAAAGTATATCACCAATTCAGAAAGAAGCATACAGTTTTAAATGCTGCTTATTGAATATTCGCTCTCTTGGCACTAAAGCTGTTTTGGTAAATGATATTATATTAAGTACAAAATCTGATCTGTGTCTTCTCACCGAAACCTGGCTTAGTAAATGTGACACTGTCCCCCTAGCTGAGGCGTCACCAGATGGCTACTCGTTCCTTCATAAGTCTAGAGATTCAAGTCGAGGAGGAGGCCTTGGAATAATTCATTGTAACAAAATGCAAATCACTTCTAAAAATTTAGGCAACTTTACATCCTTTGAAGCATTCATTTTAAATATTAAAACAGATTCTAACACAATTATAGTGCTAGTCTACAGACCACCCAGCCCATATTCATTGCTCATGTCTGAATTTAGCAACCTTTTATCTGACTTGGCTATAAATTATGATCATGTAGTACTGATGGGAGATTTTAATGTACACATTGATGTGGAAACTGACACTTTTAGAAAATGTTTTACTTATTTGTTAAATTCAGTAGGATTTTGTCAGAATGTCAAAGGTCCAACTCATAATCATAACCACACATTAGATTTAATTATAACTTACAAAGTTGAAATTCAAAATTTAATTATTACTCCATTAAATGAAGTTATTTCCGATCACTACTTAATTACATTTGATTTAGTCCTGCCTTGCCAACACACTCCCAGATTAAAACAAAGACAGTGCGACATCTAGATTGTAATTCTGCTTCAAAATTTATAGATACTTTGAGTAAGTCGAGTGTAATTGTGGAAAACCATTTAGATCAGTTAACATCAAATGTAAACACGGAAAACAATTTAGATCAGCTAACATCACATTATAATGTGACCTTGAGAGATGCTTTGGACACAGTGGCTCCCCTTAAAACAAAAGTGATCAAAGCACATAGAAACTCTCCCTGGTTTAATGAAAACACTCGAGCTCTTAAATTAGAGTGTCGAAAACTGGAGCGCAGATGGAGAACAACAAAGCTACATGTCTTTCAAATTGCATGGACAGAGAGTGTTAATAAATATAAAAAAGCCCTCTTTAAAGCTCGGTCAGAATATTATTCTACATTAATAGATAGCAATAATAAAAATCCTCGGGTACTGTTTAGAACAGTGGCTAAATTAACAAATGGAAATTCAGATCAACAGTGCAAAATACCAACAGACATTAGCAGTACAGACTTTATGAACTTCTTCAATGAGAAAATTAAAAATATAAGATCCCAGATCTCTGCATCACAGTACAAACCAAATACTAGCTTAGCAGACCCTGTCTCACATTGCACTCAGCACTTTAGTAATTTTAATCCTGTAACTGAGCAGGAAGTCATAAGTTTAATTTCTAAAATGAAGCCCACTACTTGTTCCCTAGATCCAGTGCCAACAAAACTAGTAAAAAGTGCAATGGATGTTCTTGCAGCGCCTATCCTAAACATTATCAATAGTTCATTATTGCATGGCACAGTACCTGATACACTAAAAGTGTCAGTCATTAAACCATTACTTAAAAAGTCAGACCTTGACCCACATATACTAAATAATTATAGGCCTATTTCAAATTTACCGTTTCTCTCTAAAATACTAGAAAAAGTAGTCGCCAGTCAGCTTCAGACACACCTTACGCATTACAATTTATTTGACAAATTCCAGTCTGGTTTTCGCACTGGTCATAGTACAGAAACGGCACTAACACGGGTTCTAAACGACATTCTGATATCCTCTGATGAAGGAAACTCCACTATAATTATGTTGTTGGACTTAAGTGCAGCGTTTGACACAATCGACCATTCTATTTTACTGCACAGGCTAGAAAATGACGTTGGGCTTACAGGCACCGTTCTCGCTTGGTTTAGTTCTTACTTATCAAATCGATTCCAATATGTACAGAAATGTGCTGACAGTACTCCATCATTATACACAGAAGTTCAATATGGTGTCCCGCAGGGCTCAGTACTGGGACCTTTACTGTTTTCACTTTACATGCTTCCACTGGGATCTCTCATTAGGAAACATAATGTTAATTTTCACTCGTATACAGATGACACCCAGTTATACCTTTCATTTAAATCAAATGAAGTTTCTGCAATGTTGTCTTTAATTAGTTGTGTTAGCGAATTAAAGGAGTGGATGAATGAGAACTACTTGTCTTTAAATACAGATAAAACAGAGATGTTAATTGTTGGAGGGAATGATGCTGATCACAACAATATTTTGTCATCATTTAACTCCATTGGAATCCCAGTCAATTTTACTGAATCAGCCCGCAATCTAGGAGTTATCTTTGACTCTAGCATGTCATTTAAAGCGCATATTACAAAGTTGTCCAAAACATGTTTCTTCCATCTTAAAAATGTTAGGAAATTAAGGCGCTTTTTAAATAAACAGGATTCTGAGAAACTAATTCATGCATTTATCTCTAGTAGGATTGACTACTGCAATGCGGTGTTCACTGGATGTTCAAACTGTTCTTTATACAGCCTCCAGTTAATCCAAAATGCGGCTGCAAGAATTATTACAAGAACAAGAAAATACGAACACATAACTCCAGTTCTTAAATCCTTACACTGGCTCCCGGTTAAGTTTAGGGCAGATTTCAAAATCCTTCTTTTAACATATAAAGCATTAAATGGTCGAGGTCCGGCTTACTTGTCTGAACTTATCATGACTTACAAACCTGAGCGCACATTAAGATCTCAAGATGCCAGTCTGCTTATGATTCCAAGGATTAATAAAATAACAATGGGAGGTTGAGCTTTTAGTTACAGGGCCCCTAAACTGTGGAATGGTCTGCCTGCTACTATAAGAGATGCCCCTTCGGTCTCAGCTTTTAAATCCCGGCTGAAGACTCACTACTTCAGTTTAGCATATCCTGACTAAAGCTGTTGATTAGCTGTACAGACTGAATCTCTGTTGTTAGTCATTAGCACTTAAACATAAGTAACATGACAGTTATAATTGTATAATAACCCTCACTTATTCTGTTTTTCTTCTCGGTACTCAAATGTGGCACTTGGTGCCATGGCCCACCTGCCAAGTTGTTTTGCCTGCCTAAGAAAAGGTCATCCCAGATGGAGGATCGCAGGAATCGTGAGAAAGAGGGGTCCTTTCATCGGATTGGCTGGCCCAGCACTGTTTCAGCCGTGGAATGGCCAAATGGGGGAGGCAGCTTGAAGGATGAGGTCTCCAGGACTCTACACAAATCCAAATCTTATTATGGGATATATCATCTACTGTTAAATTCTGCTCCGTACTTCTAAAATTTATATATTTTATTTCTTACTATATTGAGGAATTGTTCTGTTCTGTGTACTGCATTGTATTGTATTGACCCCCTTCTTTTGACACCCACTGCACACCCAACCTACCTGGAAAGGGGTCTCTCTTTGAACTGCCTTTCCCAAGGTTTCTTCCATTTTTTCCCTACAAGGTTTTTTTTGGGAGTTTTTCCTTGTCTTCTTAGAGAGTCAAGGCTGGGGGGCTGTCAAGAGGCAGGGCCTGTTAAAGCCCATTGCGGCACTTCCTGTGTGATTTTGGGCTATACAAAAATAAACTGTATTGTAACTGTAAGAGAAGAGAAGTGAAGAGAAGAGGACTGAATTGTGCAGTACAAGGTACTGTTTGCCAATAAACTTAACCTTGGTTGAACCCAGGAACGTCCTTGTGTAGTTGTGTCTGGGAAATGAGCTGCTGGTTCGCCCCCTAGTGGCCACAATCATCAGTTGAAATTTGCACAAGAGACTTTGTTATGAGTAATATTTAGGTGGAATAAATAATAACAGAATATAATGAACATACATATTAAAATATCTTAGCTTGTACAAGGAATATGAGACATAATATGAGCTTTAAGAAATGCCCCTTTGAAATGTAACAATACAGAGACAAGCAAGGAAATGAGATTAGAGCTAAAGGTGAGACACAAAGACTTTCTGATACACAAGAACTTGCCAGAATATTATGGTTACACAGAGAAAAAAAGGTGACAAAGGGTGTGTATGAAATTGTATCAATAATCCAACTAATTTTTCTGGAATGATAAGGGAGTTTGCTACTGCTTGCTTGCTCACATACAAACTGTCTGCCTATAACAGTGGTTCAGCATCTTATGGATTTCATTACACCATCAAGCCTTTGGACCATTTTTCCAATAACAATCACTTGAGCCACAAACACAAGGCTGACCTTGCTCAGAAATTGATGATGTCCTGTTTTCCTGTACCTTCACAGCTACCGTATTAGTGTCAAGAATTTACACCAGCATTAAAAATCAAGCTAATTGCTATTTTTCCTCTAATGTTTGAGTCATCTACTACCTCTTTAGAGGTGTGTGGGATTAGCAGTAGGCAGTGAGGTTAAAGAACATCTATCTACCTATCTATCTATCTATCTGTTATATAGTGCCTTTCACATTTATTTATTATATAATGATCTTTATATCTATCTATCTATCTGGTCCTCATCATAGTGTCAAAGTACATCTTGACCTGCCCTATACCAGACCCAGAGGACAAGTCCAGGTTAAAATATATTATACCATTTCCACCATTCTGCCTAATCTGATGCCAGCATTCCCGTTTCTACTGTGCTTCAAAACTTTAGTCCATGGCACATTCCCCTTATTCTTCCCATAACTTGGCTTATAAATGAGTAAAGGAACAGGTACATCTGCCACCCTAATTTAATGCTATACCTGTCTCTAACTTGCCCAGTTCCCCATTCTGAAAAAATCCACACCATAATGTCCCAACCTTTTTTTTTTATATTGGCACACATTTTGTAATCAAAATCATCCCAAGGCACACTACTGTTATACTAACCACAAAAACATATACAGTATATATATATAGCATCTATTATTCTGGGCAGGAAATGTCCATTTTTGGTCTCTTCTTTGTTGTGCCTACTACGGCCAATCCTGTAGCCTTCATCAGTGTTCATCAGTGCTAAACCTGTCAAAAAATGTAGCCTCATGTTATTGTCTAGGGGACTGCATCTTTCATGCTGATTGCATTTTTTAGAGAGATGTTTTAGATTTCATAGATTTCATAGCCCTGTCTTTGTCCACAATGCTTCAGTACCAATACTTTGAAACAGCAAACAGGAAAGCAAAAAAAGGCATTACTTTTAGCCAACACCCAGTTAGCCAACTCCATTTGCCATAACAAGAGGTGGAAAAAAGTTTGTGTGTAAGCTCATCCTCAATCACAACTGCTGCAGAATTCATAAGTCAGGTTGGTCCAGTCAAAGATCCTTTATCTTTTTTCTTCAAGTGAATGATTTATGAAGGGGTGTTTTGTTGAAGAAATAACCAAATTTTCTTTGATTTCTGAAGTTCCACTTTAAGTTGCCATCTAAGTTGCGCTTGTTCATCAAGTTATGTAAGGCTATAAAGGCTGGTGCAAACAGTGAACCACTGACATCAACATGATATAAGTACATCGACTATCGTCCAATAACATTATATTAAAAAAACCTAAACCAATAATATTTCACTGCCAATAGATGTGAGAGTGTCTGGGGCACAGAGAGCTGCATCCCCGGAAAAATCTGAATGCAATTAACTAAAGCCTCAGGTCACATGCTTACAAAAAGATCAAGGACTTACATAGACTGTCATTTGGCCGGCATCCTTCACTCCGGAAACATAGGTATTCACACAGGATTTTTTACTTTTTTATTCACAAATTAAATAAATACAACTCTGAAAGAATTTTTAATGGATCTAGACAGGCATTGATACCAGGCACATTGTGCACTAAAACACATTTATTTCATGATTATTTCACATTATCTAATTAATTTAAGCAGAGTTTTTAAAATATTGGGGGGGGGGGGCAGCACCCCAGCGTCCTGCATTACAAACTGCCACTGGATAGGGCCTGAGTTTGGACACCTGCAGGAGTTGTCTTGGACTTGGCAACTCTGTCAGGGTCTCTGTGTGCCACAAGGGGGTGCTGTGAAGACTGGATATCCTTATTATGGGGAACTTTTATATGAACCTGCAGTGCTTCCTTTAAGCAATGTCATACTGCCAGAAGTACTCCCAGGTCCAGCATAAAAGGGAAGCTACAGCTACCTCAGGGTCAGAATCAGGAGAAGGTGGATGAGGCTAACAGACGTTGTAGTGGAAGGAGATAAAGGTGTTTATCCTTTCAACTATATTGTGTTGGACTGCCTGTAACTGTGTTAAGGCACAATTATAGAATAAACAGTACGTTATTTTACCCCAAAAAATGTGTTCAGCTGAGATGCATCTGGTGACTGGGGCTCTGCAGTGTCCCCTACAGTCCACAATGTTATATAAGATTAACATAGTACTGGAGGCCAGAATACTTCTTGATTGTTCAGACATTCCAGCCTAAAAGACAAAGAGGAGGGAAGAATCTTTTGGTCTTGCTGAATTACTAAGACCATTATTTTTCTTAACTATTTATATTTTAACAATATTATTGGGGCTATAAATTAAGCAGCCAACATATTAGGGAATTATAGGGTGAGATGACAACAGAGGAGACTACACAAAGGAAAAGCTGTAAGACCAGATGGAGTCAGTCCTTGAGTTCTTAAGGCCTGTGATGATCAACTTTGTGGTGTTCTCTGTCACCTGTTCAGTCTGTCCCTAAGGCTCCAGAAAGTGACACTTCTGAGAAAAACATCCTGCATTGTTCCTGTTCCAAAGAAAGCAGGTGCATCTTCACCTACTGATTACAGACCAGTGGCACTTACATCTCACATCATGAAGACCTTTGAGAGACTGGTCTTGCACTGTACGGAGTCCTCTTGTGGTAGACCACCTGCACCCACTGCAGTTTGTCTATCAGAAAAAGACTGGAGTGGAGGATGCAATTATCTGTCCGTTCCAAAAGGCTTATTCTCACCTGGACAAAGCCTGTAGAACTGTGAGGATTATGTTTTTGGATTTCTCCAGGACCTTCAATACCATCAAGCCATGACTGTTAAGGGGCAAACTCAGATATATACAGGTGGATGCGCCTATGGTGTCCTGGATCATCAATGACAGATCATAACATAGAGGAACTATATAAGAAACATTCTTTTTTTCTTAGAAGAGTGCATTCCTTTATTGTGGGTTTGTGTACTACACTATTAGATGCATTTAATTGGCTTTACAACCCACTTAAGAGCAGTTGCTGACATGATCAACCATTGCATTGTATTACACAAAATCCTGGGCTCAAATCCAGCTCTTTCTTTGTGGAGCCTGCATGTTCTACCAGTATTTCAATGGTTATCAATTAACCTAACCTAATACATATGTGTTTGGGGCCTGGGAGGAATCTACACAAACCCAGGGAGGGAGAACATGTAGGCTCTACCCAGACAGTAGCCAAGCCAGGATTTGAGCCCAGGTTCCTGGACCCTCAGTGCATCACTAACCACTTAGCCACTGAAAACTCCCTAAAAAGCAGTACAAATGAATAGACAAATAAAGTGAAATAAATAATGTTAAACAATCAGCAAAACTGACACACATCAGCTGCTAGTTTGACGCTCGGTTTTAATCTGTCACTGCTTTGTGCGTGCCAGAGTTGAATCTCATCTCAGGCTGTAATAATGGGTTGCCAGAAAGTGAAGAGGAACCCGTGTCATGATTCATCAGAACATCGTAGATTTGCGTAAGAAGATCCATCCTGTGCTTTATCTACAACAAACAGACAGGAGTATGGAAAAAATGATTTGTAATGATAATAAATCACTTCACTTTGAAGTACAGACTGCTTAGCTAGTAGTATTTTTCCTACTTTTACAGGAAAAGGAAAGATGCATACTTTCAGCACAACAATATGTACTGTTTATCCTACTTTGTGCCATCATAAGTAGTACCAACACTCTTATTTTAGGCTACTGACAACCCAATATGGCATAAATGTAAAGATTTACCATTGTGTTGACTTTTGGAACTCATATGTACAAAATAGGGATTATATTGAGTTTTTTCTTTTCTTCTTTTTTTTTCTCCTCAAAATATATGTGAAACATTCATGGTTCTCTCTGCCTTCTCAACAGCCTGTGCTTTGAATTTCCTGTTTCCTTCATTGCTGATGTTGCAGATAATCCAGAGGTCTCTTTAAACATTTTAGAAGGAGCCCATTTAAATTGTGGGTATTGAAGACTTAAAAGTTGATCTGGAGTTAATTTCATGTGCTTATATTCTTTTTACTTTGGATTTTTTTTTCCTTATATAATATCATTTTGGTCTACCAATGATGACAGCCTTTTGGACAGCTCTATTTTTTTTTTTTCCTTTGAGTTTTTCATTGATGGACCTCAGCAAAGCTACAGGTAGGATTATTTATTATAATTCTTAGAAAAAAAAATTATAGCCAACAAACCAAGACGTGTCAATGTACTTTAGAAAGAAGTCACCTCCATGCATGCTACAAAAATTATGCTGTTTGTTCACTTTTTAATAAATAAAAAAAATTGCACATATTTTTATGGAACCTATAACTTAATATGTAACGGGTTAAGCACATTGAAGGCAAATAAAGTTTATAAACAAACAGAAATTTGGATTATTAGCATAAGATATGCAAGTCAAGTAAATGTTTAGCACATTGTAGATTGACAAATATGACCCCATAAACCTATACTAGTAGTTATTAAAAAGATTATAAATTATGTAGAATAAGTGTACAAGGTTCAGAAAGTGCAGTAGAGGTCTTGCTTGTTTGTAATAAAATATTACCTTTCTGGCAGTATGATCTGTTTGAAAAAAGCATAGTTTCATAAATGATTTCATTTTCATAAATATGCATCATGTAGAAGCTAGATAAAATAAACTTAATAGCTACAAGTTGAGCATTTTCATTTTAATTGTTCATCACATTTTCAATGTATTTTTTATTCTTCACATGAAATTTCACAGAGAACACAGTAATGCTAATTAATCACAAAGAATAGCATGTTGCAAATGTTCTGTAAATATATTTGCAATTAAGATTAATACCCTCTATAGAGTTCAGAACAGCAAAAATTGTCATTTTACCTGGTGACAACTCAAGGTCCACAATCTAATTTCCAAGTTCTTCATAAATGTATAAAACAGTGCAAAAATTTCATGAAAAAAATTATTTTAATAGTCAAACCTGTTTGCATTCCTGCCATTATTACAGCTACAGAAATTGAAGATTTAAAAGGCTGCCCTTTGCTGTAAACAAAAAAACAAAATTGTATATTATTATATTTTCTATGCAATGAATAGACAGGCACTCACAATTTTTATATGTTATGTTAAAATAACTGTATACTTAAGAGGCTAACCCTAATTAAGGTAAAACTGAAAATTCTCAAAGTTTCCCTAGATATCAGTATAATGTATTTATATATACCTTTCAGATGGAAACTTATTATTTTTTTTAATAAAGGACAAATGCATCACTTATTAATGTAATGATTAATGTACTTAAAAAGACATGGCTCTTATCCATTAAAGCTCTTATTAAAGCCCCACTATTCAACTGCAGCTTCATACTCAACTGCTGCCGATTAAACACAACACAAGGCATAGCTCTTTCCAGTCCTCACTGACTCAGCAATCAGGTTGAACTGCATACATGATACTTTTAAGGAGGTGGGCTTACTTGTTACACACAGTTCACATACAAGTCCATGCACAGAGATGTTACCTTTAAGACATGAATACACCGGCACAAAATCACACTTTCAATTTTTTTGCACAAGCACGTTTTGTGTTTTAGGTTTAAATGTTTTCAGAAGTTTTTCAGTAATTTTTAGGATACTGGTAGAATGTTTTTCTCGATATCCATACTGGAAGAAATCCTTCAACCAATATAACACAGCAATTGGTATATTACCCACTATTAACCCCAACCTACCAAAATTAACAGGTAATCAACACCAATCTCAAAATAAGGCAATGATTAACATAGGTATTTTTAAAAACTCTGCTTAAATGAATTAGATAATGTGAAATAATCATGAAATGAAGTAACTCATACAAACATTACACTAAATTATTGTCACTATATTTTTAATGATATTTTGAAAACAGCATGGTGTAGAATTTGAACATTTTATCCTACAACAAAGAAAACTGGAAGACCGTCAGGAGGCTAGAAGACCCTCAAACTGATAGGTTATGGTACATGGTCTCTAGACGTAACAGTCACAAAAAACATAGAAATGTACTTTAAAAGGTTTGACAAACTGGAGGAGTTCAATCAGTCCATCAAACATATGCACTTAGCTATGAGCTATGTTACCAAAATATGTCATCCAAATAGTAAGGGAAGTTTATCAAGGTTAATGGTTCAATTAACCTTGTCTAATGTCTCAATTACATTACTCAATAGTTTGTTTCAGATTCCCAAGTTTTGAAGATGTATTTCTGGCTTCCAATCTTAAATATACTTCCATTAATTTACATCATTCTTCTCAATTATGTAATACACTGTTTAATCAAAAGGCTTCTACTGAATTCATTTTATGAATACCTCTGAGAATTTTGAGGCCCCCTACCCACATATAACCTCCTCCACTCATGACTAAAGAAGTTCAGCTATCTGAGCCTGCCAGAGTATGACACGCCTATAAGTGCCAGGAAGCACTTGATCGCTCTTTTATAAACTGCTCAAAAAAATTAAAGGAACACTTTGAAAACACTTCAGATCTCAATGGGAAAAAATCACGCTGGATATCTATACTGATATGGACTGGGTAAGGTGTTAGGAATGAAATGAAGCCACATTGTTTGATGGAAATGAAAATTATCAGCCCACAGATGGCTGAATTCAAAGACACCCCGAAAATCAAAGTGAAAAAATGATGCAGCAGGCTAGTCCATTTTGCCAAAATTTCATTGCATCAACTCAAAATCTTACTCAGTAGTTTGTATGGCCCTCATGTGCTTGTATGCATGCCTGACAAAGTCAGGGCATGCTCCAATTTGAGATGACGGATGGTGTCCTGGGGGATCTTTTCCCAGATCTGAACCAAGGTATCACTTAGCTCCTGGACAGTCTGATGTGCAACCTGGCAGTGTCGGATGGACTGAAACATAATGTCCCAGAGGTGTTCTATTGAATTTAGGTCAGGTGAGCGTGGGGGTCTGTCAATGCATACTGTCTGTATACTCTTGCATACACGAGGTTGGGCGTTATCGTGCTTCAGGAGGAACCCAGGACCCACCAGCATAGGGTCTGTCAATGAGTCCAAGGATTTCATCCCGATACTGAATGGAAGTCAAGCTGACGTTGTCTTGCCTGTAGAGGTCTGTGCGTCCCTCCATGGATATGCCTCCCCAGACCATCACTGACCCACCACCAAACAGGTTATGCTGAATGATGTTACAGGCAGCATAATGTTCTCTACGGCTTCTCCAGACCCTTTCACGTCTGTCACATGTGCTCTGGGTGAACCTGCTCTCATCTGTGAAATGCACAGGGTGCCAGTGGTGGACCTATCAATTCTGTTATTCTCTGACAAATGCCAATCAAGCTCCACGGTGCCAGGCAGTGAGCACAGGTCCCACTAGTGGACATCGGGCCATCAGGCCACCCTCATGAAGTCTGTTTCTGATTGTTTGGTCAGAGACATTCACACCAGTGGCCTGCTGGAGGTCATTTTGTAGGGCTCTGGCAGTGCTCATCCTGTTCCTCCTTGCCCAAAGGAGCAGATACCGGTCCTGCTGATGGATTAAGGACCTTCTACGGCCGTGTCCATCTCTCCTAGAGTAACTGCCTGTCTCCTGGAATCTCCTCCATGCCCTTGAGACTGTGCTGGGAGACACAGCAAACCTTCTAGCAATGGCATGTATTGATGTGCCATCCTGGAGAAGCTGGACTGCCTGTGCAACCTCTGTAGGGTCCAGGTATCTCCTTGTGCTACCAGTAGTGACACTGACTGTAGCCAAATGTAAAACTAGTGATAAAACAGTCAGAAAAGATGAGGAGGGAAAAATGTCAGTGGCCTCCACCTGTTAAACCATTCCTGTTTTGGGGGTTGTCTCATTGTTGCCCCTCTAATGCACCTGTTCTTAATTTCATTAACACCAAAGCCGCTGGAACTGATTAACAACCCCCTCTGCTACTTAACTGACCAGATCAATATCCCAGAAGTTTCATTGACTTGATGCTATACTCTGATTAAAAAGTGTTCCTTTAATTTTTTTGAGCAGTATAGTATGATGACCAGAACCAAACAGCACACTCCAGTTATAGTCTCACAATGTCTTACAGGATATGAGCGTAACATACCTTGATTGATACAATACATCAAAACATCTTTTCACCTTTCTAATTGTTTCAGCTAACAAAATGAATACATAGGAAAAGAGACACAGACATGTAGGCATGAGAGTTCTTGCTGAAAGGTGGACAAGAGATAAGCCATCCCACCAAATAACTGTGGTTTGTGTCAGTGTCAGATAGGGTTAGTGTGTTAAATGAGGAATTCACATTTTAGTTATCATGCTCTTTGTTACTTTTCCCCCTGGGATTAATTATTATGTAAACATGGTTATATTTAAGGCTCACAACCTTACGCTGGAGGTATCAGGAGTGTGTTCTTTTGTTACAGTGTATTTAGTAACTGGCACACTGACTTAGCTTTCCTTTTTTTCCACTACTCAGTTTTACTATTAAACAACTCTTTATTCTTTAGATATCCATGCGTGGTGTATTCTGAAATGTTAAAAACATGGTAGTATGTACACAAGAAATCTGTTAGACTTTGTCACTATTCTTGATATATAATTTTAATAACTTCCTTTTTTTAAGGTCGAAAAATCACTAAATGCAGAATTTCTGGTGTGCTTTTTCTGGAACCAATCCCATCATTGAATTATTCAAGTGCTGATGCAGCTTGTAAAACCCTGGGCCTCGTCATAGCCTCGCAAGATGATGTTCAGAAAGCTCTGAATCACGGTCTGGAAACATGCAAGTAAGAAAATCAGTCATACTGTATATAAAACTAAAAGAGTTCTGAAAATATAGTAGTGACAGAACAGCCCTCAAGTAGACTGGGATCTTAGGTCAGTTTCTCTGTTTGACAGAAAAGTCAGTCAGTTTCACTGCATCCTAGAGGGAGAATGTATACTGTATGATTCAACCGCTCTATATAATTTTAACAGACACAGTATATGAATATATCACTGGTATGAAGAATACAATTTCCAGAAAATGTAATAGTAATGAAGTGTAAATTGGTGCAACTTTTAGTATACTGCAAAGAAGATTTTTATTGACATTACCTGTATTTTAAAAACCAGAAGTGCCGAACTATTAGAAGTAACCGAAATGACTTTCATTTAAATTAGATAATAAGAAGGAGAAAACAAGTCAACAGCCAGGGATATTTGCCAATTTGCACCCAATGCCATGAGACTTATGCTCCAGCCCCCCATGACCCTCAAATGCATCAAGCAGGCTTGTCATGGTTCAATAATAATTAATACCACATAAGAAGGAATTATTGAGTAGAGAAAGGGAAAAAAATTAAAACTGTTCAATGCTTCTTCATTCTATTATAGCTTTAACTTGCTATCATTTATATTTAAATATGACTTTAATATTCATAGTTTCCAGGCATATTTTAATTCATAAAACTAAAACATTGCTCTATTATTTAATTCTAACCTTATCTGAGAGTGTTGTAGAGACATCACATTACAAATTGGGACAAACATTTTGCAGCACATTTTATCAGAAAAGGAAAAAACAACTTTTTATTAGAAAAGTAATGCTGCCTAAATTGCATATTTTTATTACACAATTGTTTGTTGTAGCTTAACTATTATAATGTTTCTTTAAGAAAAGACAGCAATTAAAGACAGGAGAACAACCTCAAATTATTTGCACTTTCTTGATTTTTTAAAATCTGGGAGTGATTACAGTTCATTTCAGCCTATGAACAGATTGCAGCAATTAAAATGTAACAAGAGGCCTGCTCTTCAGTTTAGGGGCTGTGCACTGGTTGCTATGTAGTTGTCATGAAGTGAGGTCCAGAGCTGCGCTTCATGTGACATCAACTGTCACTACGCATAAAAGATGGCAAACTTACTCTGTAAATTATCTGAGTTTGTGATTGATCTTTAAAAAGCTTCACACCTTTTCACTTGCAATTTAAAAATCTAGTGTCTTTTTCTGGTTACAACACCACTGTGGCTTTGTTTCTAACTTGGTCCTCCAAATTTACTGTAGTTTGGAGAGCTACAATGGAGATGTCAATGGGGCATCAGACAACCATGGGGAGTCCCAAAGGTCAGTGCAGAGTCTTTTCCGCTTCTCTTTACATACCACTTCATCTTACAGTGCTATGCTGAAGATATGCGGCTATACCTGTTGTTCCTTCCAATGGATCCCACATTATTGCCAGAATCTTGGTAGGCCTCACTGATATCTCAACCAAGATGAAGAAACATTGTCACCATCTATTCAACACTCCATCTCTGCTCAACTCTTTAGCACTAACTAACTATGCAAAGTCAGTATGCAACATTGGGGTAGTAAACGATGACCAGCTATCCTTCACTATAAACACTGCAGTTGTCCTTCATTTGTGTAGAGTCACTCTGTACAATATCTGCAATATCACACCGTATTGGATGATAAATTGAACTGGACTGCCAATACTGAAGCTCTGTGCAAGAAAGGACAGAGCTGACTATACTTCCTTAGAAGGCTGGCGTCCTTCAACATCTGCAATAAGATGCTGCAGATGTTCTATCAGACGGTTGTGGCGAGCGCCCTCTTCTACGCGGTGGTGTGCTGGGGAGGCAACATTAAGAAGAAGGACGCCTCACGCCTGGACAAACTGGTGAGGAAGGCAGGCTCTATTGTAGGCACGGAGCTGGACAGTTTGACATCCGTGGCAGAGCGACGGGCACTGAGCAGGCTCCTGTCAATAATGGAGAATCCCCTGCATCCACTAAACAATGTCATCTCCAGACAGAAGAGCAGCTTCAGCGACAGACTGCTGTCACTGTCCTGCTCCACTGACAGACTGAGGAGATCGTTCCTCCCCCACACTATACGACTCTTGAATTCCACCCGGGGGGGTAAACGTTAAAATTATACAAAGTTATTGTCTGTCTGTATACCTGCATTGTTATCGGCATTGTTATCACTCTTTAATTTATTATTGTTCTTTATCAGTATGCTGCTGCTGGAGTATGTGAATTTCCCCTTGGGATTAATAAAGTATCTATCTATCTATCTATCTATCTATCTATCTATCTATCTATCTATCTATCTATCTATCTATCTATCTATCTATCTATCTATCTATCTATCTATCTATCTATCTATCTATCTATCTATCTATCTATCTATCTATCTATCTATCTATCTATCTATCTATCTATCTATCTAATGGAGTATGCAGCACAAATTCTGGTCCAGACATTGTAGTCTTGTAAGGCCTTGACTGCTGTAACTCACTACTGGCAGGAATTCAAGTGGTTTGGCCATTTATGACCCCTTGGATGTCATGGAAAGTGTACTAAGCATGGACAACTGGGGCCGACTCACACGGAGAAAAATACCTGGACCAGACTGCTGCTGGATTTAGGGAGATATGGTCAGATCAACTCAGACTGCTGCCACAGAAAACTTCATCAGAAAAATTATAATAAGGATGACATATCCAACAGGATTGAAGCTAAGAGGAAAAAAGCTATTAAAACTAATTCTAGGTTAGGGATATTTTTACATGCACTACACATTTTAAATCTCCTGACATATCAATAACATTCATGTCTATAAGGACAATTATAATACTGATTCTTGAAGTATATTTTGGATTATTGTCTTCCAGAAATCCCCCAAGGATATACTGAGCACAATCTGTCTATCTGTCTATTTGTTGATATGAAAATAAATACATTCTTCCTTTCACCCTCCCAGTATTTCCTATGCCACTGACAGCCACAAAGCCCAAAATCATCATGGACCCGCCCCGTTCTTTATTATATTCCTTAAATCCATCATCTGTTTGTAGCCAAATGTATGTACCACAGTTGTGGCCAAGACGTTATGTTTGTTTTAATGCTCCAAAATGTATGTAGTTTATCAAAGTATTGTTTTGCATGCTTGAGACTGTGACTTTGTGGTGCGGTCATAGAAATGTGTCTCTTTAATAACTCATCCATGCAGATTATTTTTGTGTACCATAGAGCAGCACTCCCGTGTCAGCTGAAGCCTTCTCAGGATCCCTTGTAGAGATATGAGTTTTGTTTTGTATTTCTTTATGAGGTCATTTTTCTGTTTTCCATGCTTGCCTTTGCTAAAATGGGCATCACTTTCATTAAAAGATTTTTCTTACAAAGGAAATTCTTAGTGGGTAGTATTAGGACCATTTTATTGTCTTCACCAACTTTGAAAGATTCAATTAGCTTTATTTTCCAGACTCCAGTCACCTCCTTAGAGGTGCCCATTGTTGTTGAGTTGACATATAGCATCCTAAACCTTCGTGTTCATCTGATTAAATTAAGGCAAAAAAAGTCAATATACTTTAGAGGCCTTAAAAAAATTATACCAAATCAACTGGAAAAGTCCCCCAAACCTTACTATTGTTCAGTTTGTTAAATTCATCAACTAATAAGTAATTTTTATGGGTTATTTAGATTTGTACTCAGCATAGGTTGTGTAATTGTGATGCTCATTTTTACATAAAATTTTAAATAATCAAATTCATTCACACAAACATTAAAAAGGTAGAAGAAACAAAGCACTCAATAATTGTAGTTTAATAACTTTTTGATTTGTTTTCCTGATAATGGTTATAATTACAGAAATATTAGTAGTAAATGGTAATGGTAATCTACTTGTAATATTTTTATTTTACTATTATATTGATGATTACTTGTGTTCTGTTCTGTGTATTGTATTGTATTGACCCCCCTTCTCTTTGACACCCAACCTACCTGGAAAGGGGTCTTTCTTTGAACTCCCTTTCCCAAGGTTTCTTCCATTTTTTCCCTACTAGGGTTTTTTTGGGAGTTTTTCCTTGTCTTCTTAGAGAGTCAAGGCTGGGGGGCTGTCAAGAGGCAGGGCCTGTTAAAGCCCATTGCAGCACTTTTTGTGTGATTTTGGGCTATACAAAAATAAATTGTATTGTATTGTATTGCTGCGTTGGGTTGGCACCCTGCCCAGGATTGGTTTCTGCCTTGTGCCCTGTGTTGGCTGGGATTGGCTCCAGCAGACCCCCGTGACCCTGTGTTCGGATTCAGCGGGTTGGAAAATGGATGGATGTATTGTATTGTGTAATGAACCCTTTCATTATTTTAGCTTGTTTCCAGTGAAGGCTCTTTAAAGGAATACTTTTTTGGAATAAGTTACTAACTCCATTTATTTTATAGTGGAGAACAAGAAAAATTTTGAATCTCATGTTTTCATGCATAATGGATAGAAAGCCATGCATGACAATAGAAGGCAATAGAAACCAGTGTTGTATAATGGCAAACAATGTGATAAGCATCCATGGAAAAAAGAAACAATCTCACGTTACTCCTATATTGTTTTGCATATTACACATGTCTGTTATCCAGTCACTATGCTCAAAATGTGCAATACGCATGCTTTTTTGCTAAAATGTTTTTATACTGGGAACAGCCCCAGCAGTTCTTAAGTGCCAACAGGTTGCTGCACAGCATGTGCTTGTCTCTTAGCAGATGCTGGAGCTATCATTCTTCTTTTTCCTATTATGTAATCAGCTTCTGCAATTTGCTTTACGCACAACTGATGTCGCTGCTCCTCTTTTTCTTTCTGCCATGTCACTTTCTCAATCAGTTTCCCTAAGCAGTTTTCCACAGGAAAGACACAAACTTCAATAACTTTGCAGAGGTTGCCACTACCACACTGTTTGCTTCACCAGCATGTATTACATCATAAGCTTTGGATTAGACCAAAATCAAGGTCTTTGCCTCAGTGTTCACAATTAATTGCATGACAGATAGATACAACACATGTGCCACAATTGTTGGCACCCCTGCATTTAATACTTTTTACAACCTCCCTTTGCCAATTGTAGCACATGTATTTTTGTTGAAAATATTTTTTCTTGATGACGGCTTTGTTTTTCTTTGAATTAACTTTTATCAATTAAAAGTCAGATGTTTCTTATTTTTTCAGTGCAAGATGACTGTTCTTCAGTAAACAGATTTTTTTTTCTAACCCTTCTTACTAATTTTTACAAGAGGTGCCAATACTAGTGGAGGGCACTGTATGTCTATAGATGAACTGAATTATCAGGGAAGGACTTTTAAAGATCCTAATTCAAGAGTCAAGAGTCATGTCTTCAATTCTAAAGTTCTTTCCATAAGGCTATAGGTTTACCATTTATGTGCCTCCTTATAATTTAGAAAGTAACTATTTAACAATATTTTAGCAAAAAAATGCATTTTTCAGATTTTGAGCATACAGATGCTGGATAATGGATGAGTGCATAATGTGTGGTGTAATTTTATGTTAGAAACTTTTTTCTCTCCATTCTGCATGAGAACATGAGATTAAAAAAAATTCTCCGCCACCCTATAAAGTACATAGGGCAAGTAACATATAAAAAATATATATAATTTTTGGGGGGAGTATTCCGTGAAGGGCTTCTTATGTTTCAAGGATTTTGGCACACCGTTTTCTTGACCCCAGATGTAGATCTTGAATGAAGTTTAAGAGTTTGTTTTAAGTTATAAGAGGAGAGCATTAGGTGAAATTTCATTGGTAGGAAGAAAAGAGGATAGAGTGTTGAGAAAGAGAGATACAGGATGATATTAGTGCTTTACAGTTCTTTAGTGGGGCATAAGTGGGCAAAGCATTCCAAATAAAATCTGCAGAAGAATTCCCAAAAGGGCAAAAAATATATATATTTTTTAATATTTTGGCACTCTGAATTTAGACCTACCCCTACACTCATTCACATCTTTTTCAAAAAATAAACACAGCATATATTTTATATGCATGCACATATATGTGTGTGCATATGCATGTGTGTTTGTCTGTGTGTTTGGAGGAGAAAGACAAGACAGCAGGAGGGTGCTCTCTTCGTGACATTTTTTTAAGGAACAACACACCAACTCTGCAGCTATAAGAATATGTGTTTTTTATTTCTTGTATTTCATTCAATTTGTGCTTTTTCCTGCTGATTTACACTTTTATTGTTGGTGGTGTATCCAAGTCCTTGTATGGCATTTAGGGTCTGTGTTAATCTTTTGTAGAGCTCCTGATTCAGCAATATATAATTTTGAATTAATGCCAGTGTGTAACATGCCAGTTGGTGCTGCATGACACACCTTGGATTTTTATTATGCCTTACAGATGTCATGACACCATTCAGGAGCACCATCTGGTGTCTGGTTGCGTAAAAGTGACAGCATTAATTGCTAAAGGCAGCAACTTTGTAGGTCTCAAAAAGATGTGCCCGTTTTATCTTTGATTACTAGTTACAAATATACCTTCATGCGGTAGGTTGGCACCCTGCCCAGGATTGGTTCCCTGCCTTGTGCCCTGTGTTGGCTGGGATTGGCTCCAGCGGACCCCCGTGACCCTGTGTTCGGATTCAGCGGGTTGGAAAATGGATGGATGGAAATATACCTTCACTGTTGTTTTCATTTTCTTTTTATAAAAAAAGAAAAAAGAGCTATGGTGTGAATGATGTTTCCAGCAGAAGAAGATGGCTCACTATGCAAAAAATGATATTTATATGAACATCAAAAATTATGCCATGTTTGTACAGAACTTTCACCAAATTGCTGCTTAGAGTGTTTTATGAATTACTACCACAAGAGAGTGCTCTCGTAACATTCCTCTTATCCAAAATAATGCCAAGGCCGAAAAGGCATTAAAATATAGAATACAATAAACCAAAAACACTAAAAAGGTACAAAAATAAGAGCTTAAAGTAAAAAAAAAAAAATTAAGATAAACTAGTAAGCTCTCTGATCCTAATTAACAGACCTCATACTCCCATCTATCAGTCAATACTTTCCCAAATGTCACCTTTCATCTTCGTCTTCTCTCCCTTTCTATTCTCCTACCAGTTGAGCTCTCATCCTCACTCATTTTTTTCTGACCCCCAGTGATTTTAGTCACAAACAGGTTGCAGTCTTGACATCCATCCATCCATTTTCCAACCTGCCGAATCCGTACACAGGGTCACGGGGGTCTGCTGGAGCCAATCCCAGCCAACACAGGGCACAAGGCAGGAACCAATCCCTGGCAGGGTGCCAACCCACCGCAGGACACGCACACACACAAACACACCCACACACCAAGCACACACTAGGGCCAATTTAGAATCGCCAATCCACCTAACCTGCATGTCTTTGGACTGTGGGAGGAAACCGGAGTGCCCGGAGGAAACCCACATAGACACAGGGAGAACATGCAAACTCCACGCAGGGAGGACCCGGGAAGCGAAACCAGGTCCCCAGATCTCCCAAACGCTACCCACTGCGCCACCGTGCCGCCCCAGTCTTGACATTCCACACCCATTGTCATTACTGAGATAATCACTTCCAATGACAGGAATGCCAGGTGAAACTCACCTTGTTAGAGATCTCCCTGTTGCCCCAAGTACCCTTACACTTAAATAAACACTAAAGGGTCTGCACTTCATACAGTACTATGCTGCAGAGGTCCATATATTTTCCAGCAGATTATGTTACTTCCAAATGCCAACATATGAAACTACTTCTATGCTTCTTCCAGTCACAACAGCTGTTCTTTTCATTCAGTGCCAGCTTGTAATACTGGCTCATCATGACACACATAACAATAAACTTGAACATAATAATAGTTCTTTCAACAAGTATGTAATTCTTATGTATGTAAGTCCTTATTTTTCCTCTGGCCCTGTTGAACCTTCTCTTTGCCCTGTATTACCCTTTCCTATTTTCTCTCTCCATTTCATTGTGTCTGTCTCAAAAGCATCATAGCTAAACAGAAGACAATAGTACAAATCGCCATGAAAGTTTCTAAACTGAATTTTTTTTCATTTGCTGCATTTATAACATGCCATAACTTTCTCAAATCTGGTGGAAGTTGCCACCACCATCTTGACTATTTGTTCAGCCATGCTCTCCACAGGTCACAGATAGTGGGCCAGTTTGCCTCAGAGATTGAAGGCCTATGCTTTAGTAGGCCATTTGGGGTCAAATTGCCAGTCTCTGCAGCACCAGGCCTAGAAAGCCGTGGTGAGCACATAGCGGGCAAGTATTTACCTCTTCAGTGTGGGGTAGTTTGTGGCCGTGTTGGGCTTCTAAGGTTAAAAAGGGCACCAGGAGATGAGCCCAATCATACTTTGGCCATTACTATTGGATGGCTGTTCACTCGAGCACCAACAGGAATGTCTCCATGTTGTCCCTCGACCTCACTGGGATGAGCAACTGAGCAGGGCCTTAGCCTCTCCCATGATGTGCATTGACAGCCTCATGGCATGACTCTGCATCAGTCATTTCAGCTTGTTGCAGCTGGGTAATTTGGTTTGCCAACTGCTGTACGAATTCTGTGAGGCTGCCAGGAACTGCCATTACCTTGACCAGAATCCATCTGACTTCACCATCTGTGGCCGGGTGCAGGAGCAACAGACTGCCAGATGAAAATTTGGGCTGCCAGCCAGGTCATCTTGCTTAATATCAAAGAAAAATAAATAAAAGAAGCACCCATCTTGGCATCATTGCACCTGCACTTTGGGGCCAAAATAACAACAAAAAACTTTAAGGAAGCCTTTCTCTCAATGGGGTCACTTTAATCGAGCGCTCTGTCTGGCAGTTGCAAAATATGAGAGCGCTGTCTTGGAAGCCTAAATTCTTATAGACCGGGCACCGGACGGGGCAGAGTCAGGTGCCCTCACTGGTCAGTTTCTCAATTCTGTGGTGACAAAAGGAGAAGACAATGTTACTGCCCTCTCTCATCCCAGCGGGTTATTACATACCTTGACAGAGCCTATAAGGAGATTCTCCAACGTGAATATGTGGCTATATATATATATATATATATATATATATATATATATAATTCTCTGATTTTTATCCACAAATGCTTCAAAAATAATTTTCAGACTGTCCTTCTGTGACGGCATCAGAAACAGCAGTTGAAATTTATGAGGCAATAACAAAGATAAACATAAACATTACACCGATAATAATTTCTAGGAAGATAAACAACTAATTTACAATTTATAATTTTGTTTCGTTATCAATCCGAATGCATTCTTGCTCTGCACAGAAAACATCCCAACCTATCACTTGTACACTACACTGGTTCTGGTTTTTGCAGCATAATCATATTAAACTAATAATTAGAATACGGCTTATCGTTGCGTGTATACTATATTCATGTCTAGTTGATGCTTATAAATAATTATATGTGAAAAATTATTGCTGTTTCTCTATATATGAATAAAACTATGCAAAATGTATCTTAATTTTCCTCTAAACATCAT